>NC_135784.1:49834660-50127160 GCF_051106095.1 Pogona vitticeps | reverse complement strand
AAGAAGTCTTGTAAAAAAATTAATAATTTTGGATTGGTATTGGATTTGTATAGGATAGTGCTTCTTCAGCTTTGAGTCTCAGATGTTCCTGTACTATGTCTGCAAGCAAGTCTTCTCACAGACAGAATTCTAACTCCTGTCCTCTGAAGATGCCAGCCACAAAGACTAGTTAAACATTAGGAAGAAAAACCTCCAGAACATGGCCAAACAGCCAGAAAAACCTACAACAACCATCTTCTCAGTGCCTTGGCTAGGGCTGCTCGGAGACGTAGAACAAAAGCCCCTGTTGTCAAAATGTGACACCACTGCTTATATAGCCAATTGTAGGCTAGCAGTAAGTGTACGCTTCCCCACTCAACAAGAAAGGTATGCCTTAGAGATGTATCATCCAATCAAACTGGTATCCAAATACTTGTTATATAGATTTGGACTTGTCCGTTCTCACATGGTTTGGGGATGGGGGCTGAACTAATCTGTTCTCAGGTTTGTGCAGATATACAGCATGCATACTTTTGCATGTATCTGGTTTAGAAGGGACTTTGAATTGGGAAAACAATATTTTTTGACATGGCATGAGGCAGGCAATATGCAGTGCTATCTATCTTGAGAATTTGTATGCCCTTCAGTGTGTAGGCAAAGCTCCTAACAGTTCTCTTTGGGAAGAGGACAACTTAATTATGCAGGCTACACACCTAGTGAGCTGGGTATTCGATTTACCTACCATGGAAGGATGGAAGAAGAAGTCAATCTCGAATTGGCTACCTGAGCAAGTCATGATCAGAGTCTTCACTGAAGTACTGCAATTTAACTACTGTACCATGAAACTCCTAATCTAATGGGCAGCTAACCCATTTGCTTCACAAATCCTTGGGACTCTCATTGAGACTTGACAGACACCACCAGAATAGATTTGTTCCTGAAAGGCTAAAAATGGCAACAGAGACCCATGTGCAATAGTGTGAGTAACATTGTGGACTGCTTTTCCTCTGCATCTCAGACAATTCTGCCTGGAGGTATTCTGGCAGAATTCTGGAAGTTGCAGTCCAAAAAATTCATAAATCCTATCCCTAGTTGTTAACAATAAGCAGACAACTTGATGACAGGCATACCTTTCCATCCCTATCTGGACAAGCCTTCTAGAAGACCATAACCCTCTTTTGCCATAACTCCTTCACCAAATATACTGCGCATTTTAGCATTAAGTAAAGATGTGAAGCAAAAGATTAAAGCAACTGTGAGGAAGAGCCACACAATCTCTGTGTGGAGAATGGTCTCCAGTTGGGATAGCTTTCGTAAGTGCCTTAAAAATATTCAGCCACATGGATCTTTAGAGATCTCACCACAGAAGCAGTTCAATTATTCATTCAGAACAGAAACTGTTTTATTATATGTCTTGCAGTTTGAATGGTTAGACTGGAATGTGGGACATTGTATTCTCGCTGAGGAGCTCGTAGCTGCATTTAGACTTCAGCATTTCCTGCAGAGTAGTAAAATAGTTGCCAACACCAGCTGGGAGCGAAAGGAATATCATTAGCACATTTTTTGTTTTTTAATCTTCAAGGTTACTAAAATCAAAGTTGCTGGAGCTGGAAGTGAGAAGAAGAAGAAAAAAAGCAAAGTACTGGAAGGGAATTTATTTGCGTTGCAGCTATGCCTCTTCACATTGATTTGAAAGTTTAAACCGCAGTACATGAGAAATAAGAGTGCAGTGAGCAGGTGGTACTGCAGTAACAAAATCATCACTCCGGGGCAAACTAGCAGTGCACAACTCAGTGATTTCGGGAGTAGTCTCACTATCACTCCTACCTAAGCCAACAATGATGACATGCATAGACTAGGCCCATGCTCTTCCTCTTACTTTATGAAAGGATTGGCTAAATATTTAACTGATATTATATTTATCCTGTTGTTTTAAGACCAGCTGCCAAAGGACCCCTTCCAAAACTCAATGAAGATGAACTTAGATGGTAAGAAACTAAAAGCAGCTCAGTCCACCCTGAGACAGTCCTGTTTCTTCCAATCTTCTCTCATTGTCACAGAATACAAGTTAGTTTTTCTGAGCACATCATCCTTCACAATTTTCTAACTCACATGTCACAGTCTTCTTATGCACAATGGGCTGTATTGTTAGGTCAGACAGACTTTCAATACGAAATGGTTCCACTACCAATTCAAGATGTCAAATATTCTACCCTTCTATAATTTTATTTCTATTTTTGCACACAGTTTACCCTTATTTCTAGATGTTATTCCCTATTGAAAAATATATTAATTGTTTCTGTTCCATAATGACCTAGTAGACCGGAAGGTGTAATAAGATGTTGCTTAAAGGGAGGCTATAATCCATGTGCTCATGTGCTGTGTATATGGAGAATTGTTACTATGCTTTCCTCAGAAACATTTAAGTGTGTTACAAAATATATAATTGCTGTTGTGAATTACTAAGATGAAATTCTTTATACATTGCTATTGACATTGTGCCAATTACTGGGATTTAGAAACTGCAAAGGTAGAAGTAGTATGTGTGTTGTGTGTCTTAGTAAAGTAAATTGGATCAGGTCAAGTAAATAAGATTGAGTTCCTTAATTTGGTATTAAACAAGAATCAGCCATCTGCAAGATAAGTCTAGTTAAGACAAGTCTACTTGCTCTACTGCCATAGTTTTTGTCAGGTTCAGGCAAGGATTGATCAGTACCATGGACAGCTTCCACAGTACAGTGGGGTCTCGACTTACGAACGACCCTACTTGCAAACAATTCAACTTACGAACCCGCCCTATAGGGAAAATAAGGACTCGACATACGAACTTCCCTCGAGTTATGTACAGGAAAAAAGTGCTCCCCTCCCCTTAGAGGCTTCTGGAGGAGAAAAAAAGGTCAGAAACTTAAAAATAAATAAAAGAAAGTCACTTACCAGGCCTTGGTAGCCCCCAAACAGCAGGAAAAAGAGCAGGAAACAGCTAAAAGTCCACACCAGAAGGGAACCTGGCAGCCATTTTGTGCTTCCCCCCCCTCCTGCCCCCTGCTCTCCCCGCCTATCAGCTGATTGGCTGGCTCTGAAGAGGCTTGGGGAGGCTTGCTCGGCACCTAAAAAGCCTACCTGTGTGTCTTTGTGCTGAAAAAAATCAGCACAACATGCTTTAAAGCATGCTTTAAAAATGGCTTCGTTGAAAAAAAAAAAAGATTTCAAAAGTGCTTTGCAAACTGTTCCCTGCCTTTCCTGAACCTAAGGAAAAAAGAAAAAATCCCCCTCTAGTGGTAGAAGGTGGAATAGCAGCTTCTCATTAGTTTCTATGGACAGAAAAGAGCAGATACGGATTAAATGGTTTTCAATGCATTTCTATGGGAAATGCAGATTTGACCTACGAACTTTTCGACCTACGAACCACCTTCCAATACGGATCAAGTTCGTAAGTCGAGACCCCACTGTATATCTTTTCTGGTCAAAAGGAGTACTTTGGGTTTTAAATGAAGTGTAGCGATCTGGGATCCATCCTCATCCTCATCATCTTAGAATGGCAGAGCTGGAAGGGATCGTTTGGATCTTCAAGTCTAGACCCTGGAAGGGAGACACAGTGGAGAACTGAACTCCCAGTCTCAGGCTCCACAGCCAGATACCTATACCACCAAGCGATCCACTAGTTCTTCCTATGAAAGTTACTGAACCTCATAAACAGTGGCACCCATGATGACAGTCACTCAAAATAAATGCTGAAGTCCACTGAGAGGAATTCTTAGTACTGGGCTTGGACATACGTACACCTGCTCTGTTAAGTGTTCTGGTCGATCGGCTAATTCAGGGAAGGCTTGCTCTATCCCCTGCAGGTCTGCAGAGCTAGAGTCATCTTCTGCATCCTTTTAGGCATTCCACCCAGCAGGTGATACACAATATCACCTTTATGATATTTGTACCACGATGTCCTATTGTGCATTTAGAAAAGTGGTTTCCCAGTCACACCTATCCATAAGCAGCTTTCTTTTAGCGGTGCAGAAAATAGAGCTTTTTATTCCTTACATTCTTTTTCAATGCTTCTTATATGAATTATGGGGTCTCCTATTTCCTCATAAACTCGTATCCTTGTGTGAGCTCTGGAACGTGGTTGTTAGCTTTCCCCAAATGTACAGAATGAAAAGACTGATGTTCTTTCCGAGCTATAACAAACATACGCAGCCCCCCTGCCCAAATCTTCCTCTTTGAAGCAGATCAAATCACAACTCTTTAAAGAATTCTTTTTTCATGATTACAACTGTTTTGAGCCCTGGTGGCCACCAGTTTTAACACTGCAAGCAAAATATTAGTTTTTGGTCTGTAGTGCATTTATAGCCTTGGGAGACTGAAACAAGCTTATCTAGAGGATTCTGTTTATATGGAAGAAATTGCTATGATCAATCACTGTGTAGTAAAAGATCAAAGAAAGTGCTGAATCAAGAATTGTTTTTGTTGCACCTGTTGTTTACTAAGGAAAAAAAACCCCCAAGAAATACATGCAAGTATGCTGCTATAAATATTCTAAAATTGAGGAGCATTTTTGTTTCCTTTCTAACATGAAAATAATTTCCATACGATATTTCTGAAAC
The DNA here is from genome assembly GCF_051106095.1 of Pogona vitticeps. Taxonomy (NCBI): domain Eukaryota; kingdom Metazoa; phylum Chordata; class Lepidosauria; order Squamata; family Agamidae; genus Pogona; species Pogona vitticeps. Next base: position 50,122,583 of record NC_135784.1, on the reverse strand, counting down.
TATGATACACTACGTTGAGTCACAGAATTAAAATGCTAAGCTAGTAGTGGCTTCTAAAAGCACTGTGTTTGGGAAGGGCATCATTTCTGTACAAAGCCAAATCATAAACCAGACCCAGGGCACTGTAGAATGGCTTCTTCTCAAGTGCCCTCTATTATGAAGTAGGCTTCTCTCTAAGGTGGTCAGAAATGAAGCTAGATCTGAAGTAAAGGTTCAAGAAAGCTCTAGGACATAGAATTGAAGGATGAAAGAAACAACACCAAAAAAGAGAGAATGTTTTTAGTTTTTCTTCCTGGGAAATCATGTTGGAGCAAGAAGGAAACAGGAAAGGGAGCTGAATAGCTAACATGGCCTCCTTCTAATATTAGATCATGTTTTAAAGGGAATGGTGATCTTCTGTTACTGTGTTTTGTGGAGGGATTGTAAGCTACATGTTACATACAAAGTTTGATCATTGTTGTGTTTGTTAGTCTGTGTCTTGCTTTGCTAGAATCCATAAAGTAAAGCAAACAGTTTAATCTCTCTGTCCTTATGTCCAACATCTTTTTCTCAGCCATGTGGTCTACAGGATCCAAAGTTGTTTTACTATTTTAATCATTTTTCTTCATTCCTTCTGCTAGCCTCTGAAGCTTTTGTAGTTTATTGAATTCTACTGTAATCAACTGAAGTCTGCAACCTGCAGCTTTTTCTTTCATCTTAAAAGCAATATTTGAGTAATTTCTTAAACTGGATAAATGCAGTGGTGTGTCTGTTTGGGAACATACTGTTGTTGTTGTTGTTTAGTCATTAAGTTGTGTCCGACTCTTCATGACCCCATGGACCAGAGCACGTCAGGCCTTCCTGTCTTCCACTGCCTCCTGGAGTTTGGTCAGATTCATGTCGCTAGCTTCAATGACACTATCCAGCCATCTCGTCTTCTGTCGTCCTCTCCTCCTCTTGCCTTCACACTTTCCCAACATCAGGGTCTTTTCCAGGGAGTCTTCTCTTCTCATCAGATGGCCAAAGCATTGGAGCCTCAGCTTCAGGATCTGTCCTTTCAGTGAGCACTCAGGGTTGATTTCCTTTAGAATTGATAGGTTTGTTCTCCTTGCAGTCCAGGGGATTCTCAAGAGTCTCCTCCAGCACCACAATTCAAAGGCATCAATTCTTTGGCGGTCAGCTTTCTTTATGGTTCAGCTATCAGTTCCGTACATCACTACAGGAAAAACCATATTTGACTATTCAGACTTTTGTTGGCAAGGTGATGTCTCTGCTTTTTAAGATGCTGTCAAGGTTTGTCATCACTTTCCTCCCATCAAGCAGGTGTCTTTTAATTTCGGGGCTGCTATCTCCATCTTCAGTGATCATGGAGCCCAGGAAAGTACAGTCTGTCACTGCCTCCATATCTTCCCCTTCTATTTGCCAGGAGGTGATGGAACCAGTGGCCATGGTCTTAGTGTTTTTGATGTTGAGTTTCAGACCATTTTTGTGCTCTCCTCTTTCACCCTCATTAAGAGGTTCCTTAATTCCTCTTCACTTTCTGTCATCAGAGTGGTATCATCTGCATATCGGAGGTTGTTGATATTTCTTCCGGCAAACTTAATTCCGATATGGGATTCCACCAGTCCAGCCTTTTGCATGATGTATTCTGTATATAAATTAAATAAGCCGGGGGACAATATATAGCCTTTTTGTACTCCATTACCAATTTTGAACCAATCAGTTATTCCATATCCAGTTCTTACTGTTGCTTCCTGTCCCACATGTAGGTTTCTCAGGAGATGGATAAGGTGGCCAGGCACACCCATTTCTTTAAGAACTTGCCATAGTTTGCTGTGGTCCACACAGTCAAAGGCTTTTACATAGTCTATGAAGCAGAAGTAGATATTTTTTCTGGAACTCTCTGGCTTTCTCCATAATCTAGGGCATGTTAGCAATTTGGTCTCTACTTCCTCTACCCCTTCAAAATCCAGCTTGTACTTCTGGGTGTTCTCGGTCCACATACTGCTGAAGCCTATCTTGTATGATTTTGAGCATAACCTTGCTAGCGTGTGAAATGAGTGCAATTGTATGGTACCTGGAGCATTCTTTGGCACTGCGCTTCTTTGGGATTGGGATGTAGACTGATCTTTTCCAATCCTCTGGCCACTGTTGAGTTTTCCAAACTTGCTGGCATATTGAATGTAGCACCTTAACAGCAACATCTTTCAAGATTTTAAATAGTTCAATTGGAATGCCATCACCTCAACTGTCCTTGTTGTTAGCCATGTTTTCTACAGCCCACCTCGCTTCACTCTCCAGGATGTCTGGCTCAAGGTCAGCAACTGCACTATCTGGGTTGTCCGTGATATCCAAATCTTTCTAATTCCTCTGTGTATTCTTGCCACCTTTTCTTGATGTTTTGTGCTTCTGTGAGGTCCCTACTCTTTTGTCCTTTATCATGTCCATCTTTGCACAAAAGGTTCCTTTGATATCTCCAATTTTCTTCAACAGATCTCTGGGTTTCCCCTTTCTATTATTTTCCTTTATATTTTTGCACTATTCATTTAAGAAGGTTCTCTTGTCTCTCCTTGAGGTTCTTTGGAAATCTTCATTCAGTTTTCTGTAACTTTCCCTATTTCCCTTGCATTTTGTTTCCCTTCTCTTCTCTGCTATTTGTAAGGCCTCGTTAGACAGCCACTTTGCTTTCTTGCATATCCTTTTCTTTGGGATCGTTTTTGTTGCTGCCTCCTGTACAATGTTAAGAGCCTCTATCCAAAGTTCTTCAGGCACTCTGTCCACCAAATCGAGTTCCTTAAATCTGTTCTTCACTTCTACTGTGTATTCATGAGGGATTTGGTTTAGATTATACCTGACTAGCCCAGTGGTTTTTCCTACTCTCTTCAGTTTAAGCTTGAATTTTGTATAAGAAGCTGATGATCAGAGCCACAATCAGCTCTAGGACTTGTTTTTGCTGACTGTATAGCTTTGGCTGCAGAAAACATAATCAATCTGATTTTGGTATTGCCATCTGGTGATGTCCACATGTAGAGTCACCTCTTGTGTTGTTGGAAAAGTGTGTTTGTGATGACCAGCTTGTTCTCTTGACAGAGCTCTTTTAGTCTTTGCCCTGCTTTATTTTGAACTCCAAGGCCAAACTTTCCTGTTGTTCCTTTTATCTCTTGACTCCCTACTTAGCATTCCAATCTCCTAGAATGAGAAGAACATCTTTCTTTAGTGTCAGTTGTAGAAGGTGTTGTAAGCCTTCATAGAATTCGTCAATTTCAGCCTCTTCAGCATTGGTGGTTGATGCATAAACTTGAATTACTGTGATGTTGAAAGGTCTGGATTAATATTGAAATGATTCTGTCATTTTTGAGATTGTATCCTAGTACAGTTTTTCCCACTCTTTTGTTGACTATGAAGGCTACTCCATTTCTTCTGTGTGATTCCTGTCCGCAATAGTAGATATGATAACCATCTGAATTGAATTAACCCATTCCTGTCCATTTTAGTTCACTGACACCCAGGATGTCAATGTTTATTCTTGCCATCTCCTGTTTGACCACATTGAGATTACCAAGGTTCAGAGATCTTGCGTTTCAGGTTCCTTTGCAGTGTTTTTCTTTGCAGCATCAGACTTTCCTTTCACTTCCAGGCGCATCCGCAGCTGAGCGTCCTTTTAGCTTTGGCCCAACCACTTCATTAACTCTGGAGCTACTTGTATTTGTCCTCCGCTCTTCCTCTGACCTGACCACTTCATTAGCTCTGGAGCTACTTGTATTTGTCCTTTGCTCTTCCTCTGACCTGAGGGGCTCATCTTTTGGCGTCATATCTTATAGCCTTTTGTTTCTGTCTTGGCAAAGATATTGGAGTGGCTTGCCAGTTCCTGCTCCAGGTGGATCGTGTTTAGTCAGAACTCTCCATTATGACCTGTCTGTCTTGGGTGTTCCTTCATGGCATAGCCCAGAGCTTCTCTGAGTTACTCAAGCCCTTTCACCATGACAAGGCAGCAATCTGTGAAGGGGTGGGAACATACTACTCAATTCTAATTCCTGACTAGCCTTCTATTGTGCAATTAAGGAAATTAAAGGTATTCCTGCTGCTAGTACTACTTACACCATAATCCTAAGAAAAGTGACCTCCGAAGGATAAATGAGATATTTTGAACCTTTTTTTTTTTCAAATCCTTCCATATTTGGGATATAAAAGGAATGCTAGGGCCCAGACAGTGGTGCAGGACACATTGGAGTCCTCTGGGAAGGGGTCATAAGTATCTTTGGTGTGTAGGTTGTCCACAGCTGTTTTAATGCTATAACAATCCTTTTTTCCACAAATGTATTTTAGGAATATATATATATATAAAAAGTACTATATTTGCACTGCATTTCTTCAATGTTTTAATTAATGACTTGGATGAGGAGGTGCACAGAATGTGTACAAAATTTGCAGATGAAACAAAATTGCGTGGAATAGCTAATACCCTGGAAGACAGAAACAAAATTCAAACAGGTCTTGATAGGCTCAAGCACCTGGTTAAAACAATTAAATGCAATTTAACAGTGATATGTGCAAAGTTCTACACCTCAGAAAATGAAACCAAATGCACAGTTACAAGAAAGAGGATTCTTGGCTCATCAGTGCTACATGTGAGAAGGATCTTGGAATTCAAATCACAAGCTGAAACAGTGCAATGTGGCTACCAAAGAAGATAAAGGCTATCTCAACTGTGTGTGTGTTTAGTCATTTAGTCGTGTCCGACTCTTCGTGACCCCATGGACCAGAGCACGCCAGGCCCTCCTGTCTTCTACTGCCTCCTGGAGTTGTGTCAGGTTCATGTTGGTTGCTTCGCAGACACTGTCCAGCCATCTCATCCTCGGTCGTCCCCTTCTCCTCTTGCCATCACACCTTCCTAACATCAAGGTTTTTTCCAAGGACTCTTTTCTTCTCATGAGATGGCCAAAGTACTGGAGCCTCAGCTTCAGGATCTGTCCTTCAAGTGAGGATTCAGGGTTGATTTCCTTTAGAACTGATAGATTTGTTCTCCTTGCAGTCCAGGGGATTCTCAAGAGCCTCCTCCAGCACCACAATTCAAAGGCATCAATTCGTCGGCGGTCTGCTTTCTTTATGGTCCAGCTCTCACTTCCATACATCACGACAGGAAAAACCATAGCTTTGACTATTCGGACTTTTGTTGGCAAGGTGATGTCTCTGCTTTTCAAGATGCTGTCAAGATTTGTCATCGCTTTCCTCCCAAGAAGAAGGCGCCTTTTAATTTCAGGGCTGCTGTCTCCATCTGCAGTGATCATGGAGCCCAGGAAGATAAAATTTGACACTGCCTCCATATCTTCCCCTTCTATTTCCCAGGAGGTGATGGGCCCAGTGGCCATGATCTTAGTTTTTTTGATGTTGAGTTTCAGACCGTTTTTTGCACTCTCCTCTTTCACTCTCATTACAAGGTTCTTTAATTCCTCCTCACTTTCTGCCATCAGAGTGGTATCATCTGCATATCGGAGGTTGTTGATATTTCTTCCGGCAATCTTAATTCCGGCTTGGGTTTCTTCCAGTCCAGCCTTCCGCATGATGTATTCCGCATATAAGTTAAATAAGCTGGGGGACAATATACAGCCTTGCCGTACTCCTTTCCCAATTTTGAACCACTCAGTTGTTCCATGACCAGTTCTAACTGTTGCCTCCTGTCCCACATATAGGTTTCTCAGGAGACAGATAAAGTGGTCAGGCACTCCCATTTCTTTAAGAACTTGCCATAGTTTGCTGTGGTCCACACAGTCAAAGGCTTTCGCATAGTCAATGAAGCAGAAGTAGATATTTTTCTGGAACTCTCTGGCTTTCTCCATAATCCAGCGCAAGTTAGCAATTTGGTCTCGAGTTCCTCTGCCTCTTCGGAATCCAGCTTGTACTTCTGGGAGTTCTCGGTCCACATACTGCTGAAGCCTACCTTGTAGGATTTTGAGCACAACCTTGCTAGCGTGTGAAATGAGTGCAATTGTACGGTAGTTGGAGTGTGCTTTGGCACTGCCTTTCTTTGGGATTGGGATGTAGACTGATCTTTTCCAATCCTCTGGCCACTGTTGAGTTTTCCAAACTTGCTGGCATATTGAATGTAGCACCTTAACAGCACCATCTTTCAAGATTTTAAATAGTTCAACTGGAATGCCATCACCTCCACTGGCCTTGTTGTTAGCCAGGCTTTCTAAGGCCCACTTGACTTCGCTCTCCAGGATGTCTGGCTCAAGGTCAGCAACTACATTGTCTGGGTTGTCCGGGATATCCACATCTTTCTGATATAATTCCTCTGTGTATTCTTGCCACCTCTTCTTGACGTCTTCTGCTTCTGTTAGGTCCCTCCCATTTTTGTCTTTTATCATGTTCATCTTTGCGCAAAATGTTCCTTTAATATCTCCAATTTTCCTGAACAGATCTCTGGTCTTTCCCTTTCTGTTATCTTCCTCTATTTCTTTGCATTGTTCATTTAAGAAGGCCCTCTTGTCTCTCCTTGCTATTCTTTGGAAGTCTGCATTCAATTTTCTGTAACTTTCCCTATCTCCCTTGCATTTTGCTTCCCTTCTCCTCTCTGCTATTTCTAAGGCCTCGTTGGACAGCCACTTTGCTTTCTTGCATTTCCTTTTCTTTGGGATGGTTTTCGTTGCTGCCTCCTGGACAATGTTACGAGCCTCTATCCAAAGTTCTTCAGGCACTCTGTCCACCAAATCTAGTTCCTTAAATCTGTTCTTTACTTCCACTGTGTATTCATAAGGGATTTGGTTTAGATTATACCTGAGTGGCCCAGTGGTTTTTCCTACTCTCTTCAGTCTAAGCTTGAATTTTGCTATGAGAAGCTGATGATCAGAACCGCAGTCAGCTCCAGGTCTTGTTTTTGCTGACTGTATAGAGCTTCTCCATCTTTGGCTGCAGAGAATATAATCAGTCTGATTTCGATATTGCCCATCTGGTGATTTCCATGTATAGAGTCGCCTCTTGTGTTGTTGGAAAAGAGTGTTTGTGATGACCAGCTTATTCTCTTGACAAAACTCTATTAGCCTTTGTCCTGCTTCGTTCTGAACTCCAAGGCCAAACTTCCCTGTTGTTCCTTTTATCTCTTGGCTCCCTACTTTAGCATTCCAGTCCCCTAGAATGAGAAGAACATCTTTCTTTGGTGTCAGTTCTAGAAGGTGTTGTAAATCTTCATAGAATTGTTCAATTTCAGTCTCCTCAGCAATGCTGGTTGGTGCATAAACTTGGATTATTGTGATGTTGAATGGTCTGCCTTGTATTCGTATTGACATCATTCTATCATTTTTGAGATTGTATCCCATTACAGCTTTTCCCACTCTTTTGTTGACTATGAGGGCTACTCCATTCCTTCTACGGGATTCTTGCCCACAGTAGTAGATATGATAATCATCTGAGCTGAATTCGCCCATTCCTGTCCATTTTAGTTCACTGATGCCCAGGATGTCGATGTTTATTCTTGCCATCTCCTGTTTGACCACCTCCAGCTTCCCAACGTTCATAGATCTTACATTCCAGGTTCCTATGCAGTATTCTTCTTTGCAGCATTGGATTTTCCTTTCACTTCCAGGCACGTCCACAGCTGAGCGTCCTTTCGGCTTTGGCCCAACCACTTCATTAGCTCTGGAGCTACTTGTACTTGTCCTCCACTCTTCCTCAGTAGCATGTTGGACGCCTTCCAACCTGAGGGGCCCATCTTCCAGCGTCATATCTTTTAGCCTTTTGTTTCTGATCATGGGGCGTTCTTGGCAAAGATACTGGAGTGGCTTGCCATTTCCTACTCCAGGTGGATTGCGTTTAGTCGGAACTCTCCACTATGTCCTGTCCGTCTTGGGTGTCCCTGCACGGCATAGCCCATAGCTTCTCTGAGTTACTCAAGCCCCTTCGCCACGACAAGGCAGCAATCCACTGCACTAAAAGAATTATTGTCTCCAAATCATGTGAAGTGTTCTGGACACCACATTTGAAGAAGGATGCCAACAAACTGGAACACATACAGAGAAGGGCAACAGGGATGATCAGAGGGCTAGAACCCAAGCCCTATGAGGAAAGACAGAAAGAAATGGACATGTTTAGTCTTAAGAAAAGAAGACTAAGGATAGACTTGGTAGTACTCTTCAAATATTTGAAAGGTAGTCATACAGAGGAGGGGAAGGATTTGTTTTCAATCATTCCAGAGTGCAGGACATGTAACAATGGGCTCAAGTTACAGGAAGCCAAGTTTCAATTAAAAATCAGTAAAAACTTCCTAATTATTAGAGCAAAAATGGAACCAATTACCTCGGGAGATGGTGAGCTCTCCAATGCTGGAGGCATTTATGGGAAAATTAGACAACCATCTTTCAGATCTACTTTGATTTGGATTCCTGCCTCAAAGAGGGGGTTGGATTTGATTGCTTTACAGGTTCTTTCCAACTTTGTTATTCTATGATTAATGTTTTTCGTTTTGCTGTTGTTGTTGTTACTGTTACTGCTATTGTCCTGTGTCTTGACTTCTCATATCTACCTAGTCTTGCCCCAGATTAAAGCAGATGCACTTGACTTGGTTCCAGTGTAGATGAGGACCATCTCAGTTTGCAGTGCAAAAATTCAGCATTCAAAATGTTTAAAAATACTGTATATACAGTGCAGAAAAACAGGGAATGGGAAACAAAGTTAGAACACATGCACTCAAATAATTAAAAGAGGTGGGCTTCATTGACAGTTTCATGCCCCCCAATGAAGACAAAGGATGCTCCCGACACTTTGTAGCCACAAAGAGTGTGTGGAGAATCCCTGGGCTTTATATAGTTTTGCACTCCACTTATCTACTCTACTCATTTAGATGATTGCTTGTTTCATTTTTATTTAGGCTCAGGGATTTGAGAGATTAAACTTCAATGAATTTTAGCATGTTATGACCTGTCTTTCACCCCCTTCTCCTACTTTCCAATTTTCTTTTATGAATTTTTGCCTTGCCTATATTAAGAGCTCATTCCTGTTGCTTGAACAAAGGCCTTTCCACACCCCTAGCATGATGGCACAAAGAATGCCAGTTTTCAAGCTGAGAAGATTTAGAAGTTCACCATAGCACCATTTAAAAAGCAAAGAACCATATTTTGGAGGCAGCTTGGCCTGAAATCTGAAAGCTGCCTTTGGGCAATTTGGCATGATGAATCCTCTCTCCACGATCTACCTTCTTTCCAAGTTTCAAGGTGATGTACAAACCCATATTAGAGTCTTAAGTTCCTTTCCACTCAAATGAATGGAAGTTCCAAATATTCAGAAGACTGAGTATCAATCTGGAGATGACTACTGGTTCTGCTGGTGGTGGATCCTAATAATAGGTGTGGAGGTTTGTGTTTTTGGACTATAACCCCCATAATTCCCCAAGCAGGATGACAATTCCTGCTTTGTATTACTTGTGAATGTTGAGTGTGAGGGTTTCGTCATAAAAGCCACACAGTCCCTGCTGATATTACCTGTGGAACCAGTTCTTGAATAGCCACTTATCTGGGAATAGTTGGAATAGGGGAAAGGAAGAGGGAAAAGATCTACAAGAGAGTAGAAGAATGTGAACATGAGATGCCATGACAGCCACTCCTAAATTCCCTCAAGGATGCCTGGAATTAGTGTGACATTTTTATTTCTATTTTTGTCCAACTGACATGGCTGCAAGAAACCCCTCAGGCATCTTGGAACTCAGTTAATTATACAACAAAACACAATTTAGGTCCATGAAAAAAATGGGGAAACATAATCCGAAATACAACATACTATATACATCATATACATTTAGAGCACTCCCTATTATTCATTCTGATGAACACTTCACTTCAGAGGCTTAAAATATTGTCTATGTTTTTTAGATTTGCTTATTTGTAATCAACTACTGAGATGGTATGAGGAACATTTCTGCAACCAGTGTCCCATAGTAATAAACTGTTATGGCCCTTTGACAAATTTATTCTATCATATTGATATTTCATTTTGGACAGATAAAATTATCATTTTTTAAGTTAAAGATTGTTTTTCAGGAAGTGTTACCTTACCAGAATAGGACAATGGTTGTGAAATCCTTTGTGTCCCTCCCCCAGTCCCCAATCATATCCATATTTGATGGAAAGTGGGGTAGAAACATTGCAATTTAATTATTTCACATTTCCAGTTGCAAAATTTGTAGCTATGGTTACAAGGTGAATAGTGAAAAATACAATGGATATCTTCAACTGAATATAATAAGAGTATGCTGTAAAGTCAATTCTGGATTTATGGCAACATTTTTCAGGATTTTCAAGGTAGAGAGTACTCAGAAGTTATTTACCCTTCACTTCTTCTGGGGCATACTGGGATTTTGCAGCTTGCCCGAGGCCACACGGGCTGGCTCTTCTGGAGTGCATGAGGGGAACTGAACTCTCAACCTCTGGTTCCACAGCCAGATACCTAAACCACTGAGCTATCCAGTCAGAAGGAGGCAGATTTCTGGACATAAAGCAACAAAAGTAGAGATAGAAGGCAGGGCTGTAAAATTACGTCTTGTTGATTAAGATAGTCAAAAAGTTGGTGCCTCCTCACATTTCATGCGCTGGTTAGGCAGTTGCATCTGATTCTAACAAAGGCCACATGACAGTATCACAGATATTATTGTCCAGTGCACCTGAAATCAGCAGAGTGTCTTGGAGGATGAGAGGAAGCTAGCATGTAGAACTTTGTTTTCCAAAACACTCCTCACTCTGTCTAATGGTAGAGCAAATCTCCTAGGAAAGTGGGACTCATTGACAATGCAGATAGAGAGGAATGGCATGATCAAGAGGGTGCAAACAAGGAAGATAGTAGCATTAGTCTGATAAAGAGGAGGACACAAACATTTTAAAAAGTCAGTCAGACAAATATTGTGTTTTTGTTTTTCTCTGCCTGCATTTCCAAAGGCTCACGAAAGCAGGAGCTGTCATTTGACAACCATTCACAACAGCCTGTTTGTCAGTCCCAGAGCTGGGAATAGCATATTGTTGTTAATGATGCATGACAGTTCCCTACTAGTAAGAGGATTGGGATTCAAGCAGGGAACAGTGAAAAGTCTCTGTCTGATACAGTATCCTCCAACATTTCACAACTGGAGATATGTGTGGAATACCTATGTTCTCACAGTGTCTGTCAGAAGCTTGTCCATATGAGTACAAATTGCTGACAGCGGTTTGATCTGCTCTATGCTACCTCCACCACTTCTGCCATTGTCTGTTGTCCACTGATGTGAAAGCCATAGTGGTGTTTGTTGTTTCAGTTCAGTGTGTGTTCAGAAAGCATTATTGTCTTGTAGAGTTTAACTTTAGTTCAAAAAATTGCTCAACAGCTGCCACAGATGGAATAACAGGGGACATGCTGCACAAAGCCTTGTTCTTCATATACTTGAAATTATAAGCATATATACCAGAAAGAAGATACAACTGCCTTCATCCAGTTCTGTGATTTCACTTCACAAAGGGACTGGATGCTAAAGAAGGGTAGGGAATCAGTAGCCCATGGACAAAATATTGTCTTCTTCAAGAACCAGTTGATGGAATCACCTTCTCAGCTCTCTCCTCCCCCCCCCAGCAATTAGATCCCAATGGGTTGTGTTGGGTGGCTACAGGTATTCCATACCATAGCAGGGAAGTTAGGAATTCCCCATGCAGACACCAGTGACAAGGCTGGTGTATTTAGGAGCCCAGCTAGACACAGCAGTGAGAATCTCTTCCTTTCCTGAAGCTAAGATAAGAACCCTTCAGCTGCTGATATTCAGTCAGCAGCCGAAGGCAAGGAACAAAAGTACCCTCAAAGACGTACAATCAATTCTCGGCCACCTAAAATTTGTAGGTAGATACCTTTCCCCAGCAGGGCTTTCTGTGGGGAGATTGGCTAGGGCTACCAGAAGTTTCAGATAATTGAGGGAATGAGGGAAGACCTAAAATTGTGGGAAGTATTTCTGAGGCAATTTAACAGCAGCACATTCTGGCAGGATCCTCTTGAAAGAGGTGAGGCATTGAAGATGCAATGAAATGCTATCAGAGAGATGGCCTTTCCATCATATTCCTCTTGACCTCCTTCTTCCCTCTTTACTGTTTCTGTTTTGCACTCTATGTAATTTATTGTAGTGTTTTTACTAATTAGAATTGCTTATTTATATTGTTATTGTATTTTATTGTTGTTAGCCGCCTAGAGTGGTCCTCACCGACCAGATAGGCGGGGTATAAATTAAATTAATAATAATAATAATAATAATAATAATAATAATAATAATAATAATAATAATAATAATAATAATAATAATAATAATAATAATAATAATAATAATAATATGGGTTTTGGAGTGTACTTTCTGGGTTTTGGATTGTACTTTCTGGGTCAGTGATGCACTTGGTGTAGAAAAAGCACTAGCCATTGACAACGACCTGAACTTCCTGGAATACTTTCCCATATTGGTGGATGTATACATCTGGAAAGAGGTCCAATGTAATTTCAAAGCAAAATTCCTATGTGATAGAAGCATTAATTGGGAACATCACTTCCACCGGGATGGGATACGCAGCTGAATCTTTGTCTTCTCACCCTGCGGAATGTAAATAAGTTGATAAATTCCTTTTTCCCTTCTTGAAATGTGAGTAAATTTGCTTAAATTCCTTGCAAAAAGTTCAAGCAGAGATAGAAGTGCTTTTTAAACTGTAAAAGTCTGGCTGCTTATCTGGAGAATGTACTTTTGTTTTCACCTGGAATAATGCCAGTGAAACGTTAAGCAGGTAATGAACTGTTAAAGACTGCTTTGTCTTCTGTGCTTTTGCCTTGTTGATGAGGAAAAAAAATAGAGATAAGAGATCTAAAAGTTGAACAGGAGAGCTGCCAGAGAAAAAAACCATCAGATTGTAGTCTTGAACTCTTAAGACGAGTAGAGGAGGAACCCTTAGCTCTTAAGGAAGCTTCTAAAGAGATTCGGGAAGCCGCTGGAAAGGATGAGGGAGGGGCTACCTCTTTGAGCAGTCTTACTTAAACCAGCATGGGGAAAAAATGGAACAGATTCTTTCCAAAATAAAGTCTTTAGTGAAAGAATGTCAACAAATGGGAAAGGACATGAAAGCAGTCTAGGGAGAAATGCAGATGATGAAGGCAAACATAGAGAAAATGGAGGACAGAGGAAAGCAATTGGAAGGGAAAACAAAGGCACAGCAACAGAAGACAGATGATTTGCAAAGGAAAGTGATTTATTTGGAAGATAGCTCAAGACGTAACATCAAAATGATGAATTTTGAGCATCAAAAAGGAGCTGACCTTAAGCAGAAAGTGGTGACCTGGATTAATTCTATTATGAACTCCCAACATCTGGCTAAAGAAGATACAGAGAGAATTCATTTTGTTGGGAACCCCAGAAGCAAGAGACCAAGACCTATAATATTGAAATTTTTCAACTATGTCAAAAAAGAGCAATTTCTCAAGGTCATTAAAGAAAAAAACAGAACTGCTAGTTTATAGGTTAAACCCAGTTCAGACCTACCAGGATTTAAGCAATTAATCTATACAGTGGAGAAAAACTATGAAACCCATTACATCAATTCCAATAAAGAATGGTCGGAGATACAACTGGGGTCATCCTGTCTTTTTAAAAATATGGAAGGATGGAGTCCTTTTCAAAGGACGGAAGGATAGAGTCCTCTTTCAAAGAAGGCAAGGATTTGTTGATTGTGTGGGGCCTGTGGCAAGAAGATAAAGATGACCAAGGTGACCAAGGTGCAAGCATGTAGGCCTGCAAAGAGTGGAAATATGAAAGAGAAGATATCTGGACTGGAAGAAACCATTGGATGTTTGAAGACTCTCCCCCTCTTCCACCTTTTAATTTTTTTTAAATACTGTTCCTTACCCCCTTCTTTTTTAATTTTAAAAGGTTTTTTTTAAAAAAACATGGCCCCATTTCTTTGGTGTTTTTTCTTTTTTTTTCTTTTGTGTTTTTGTTTTGTTTTTCTTTGGATTGTTTATTTTGCTTCATTTTGGGGGGCTGGAGAAGTGAGAGGAAACAAACATGTCAAATGAAAGAAGGGAAGGTATTAAAGAAAAAAGAGTAGGGTGAAATAGGAATGAGGAATTGGCTGGGGCATCTCCCTCCCTCCCAGAGCTTGCATCAAACCTTAGTGAGGTGTGGGGAAGTGGGAGGGAGGAAAAGAGATTATATGTAGAGAGGGAAGTTAGGGATAGGAGATTAGATAGATATCAATGTGAATTTGTTTTGGGGGGTGTTTTAATTTTTGCTTTTGTTTCATGGGATGCACAACAGGACCAAATAAAAGATGAAATATAGAATGGATATGGGGAAAAACATAAGGGTAGCTACTTTAAATGTGAAAGGCCTAGGGTCTGCAACAAAGAAGAAGAGAATAGAAACATTACTGAAGAAAAACAAGGTGGATATTATTTATCTACAAGAGACTCATCAATCAAAGGATGGAGTTAATGAACTGAAATTACATAACATACATATTTATGAAAAAGGATTTGGGACTTCCAAATTCAAAGGTGTAGTGATATTGATATCTAAACATTGTGAACTTGTGGTAAAACAAGTAGTAAAAGATAGTAATGGTAGATATTTGATAATACAGGGTCAAATGGGGAAGAAGATTATACATTAGTAAATGTTTATGCACTGAAGATGAATCAAGGAGAATTTTATAAAACTGTGATTAAACAGATGGAGAAGGTTAAAAAGGGATATGTGCTTATGGCAGGAGATTTTAACATGGTTTTGGATAAGGTAAAGGATAAATCTGTATGTAAAAAAGATGAGTTAAATAAAAGAAGTACCCTTTTGAGGAAGATATTGAAAACTACGGATTTAAAAGATATATGGAGAGAACTGAAGGGGGATGAAAGAAGGTTTACGTATTATTCTTAGACTGTATTTATTATTTTATTTATTTATTTATTTATTTAATTTATATGCCGCCCACTCTACCCAGAGGTCTCTGGGCGGCTTACAATAATTAAAATTCAATACAATAAAATGATTAAAATACATTTAAAATACAATTAAAATACAATTAGAATTGCCATCATCAGGACCCACAGTTGTTATTTCAATTAAAAGCCTTCTGGAACAGGAAGGTTTTGACCTGGCGCCGAAATGTCATCAACGTCGGCGCCAGACGAATTTCAGTTGGGAGGGCGTTCCATAGTCTAGGGGCAGCTGCCGAGAAGGCCCTTTGTCTACAAGCCATCCCTCTTACCTCTTTGAGGGATGGCTCTTTCAAAAGGGCCCCCTGGCTAGATCTTAACTGCTGGGTAGGCTCATATGGAAGGAGGCGGTCTTTCAAGTATCCAGGGCCCAAGCCGTTTAGGGCTTTATATGTCAAAACAAGCACTTTGAATTGGGCTCGGGCAGCAACTGGTAACCAATGTAAATTGAACAGAATCGGCTTGATGTGATCTCTAGCGGCTCCACCACTCACCAGCCGCGCAGCTCGATTCTGGACCAGTTGCAGTCGCCGGACTGTCTTCAAAGGCAGCCCCACGTAGAGCACATTGAAATAATCTATACGAGATGTTACCAGTGCGTGTGTAACTGTCATGAGACTCCGCTCGTCCAGGTAGGGCCGCAGCTGGTATAATTTCCGCAGCTGAAGGAAGGCTCCTCTGGCCACCGAGTCCACCTGGGCTTCCAAAGTTAGACTGGGGTCCAGGAGCACCCCCAGGCTGCGGAACCTGTCCCTTAGGGGGAGTGTAACCCCATTCAGGGCAGGGAAATGGCCCTCCAACCTGTCCGGCGAAGCACCCACTAACAGCACTTCCGTCTTGTCTGGATTGAGTTTCAATTTATCAACCCTCATCCAGTCCATTATCAGGTCCAGACACGAGTTCAGCACAGAAACCGCCTCACCTGGATTGGTGGAAAACGAGAAGTAGAGCTGAGTGTCGTCAGCATATTGCTGACTCCTCAGCCCAAACCTCCTGATGACCTCTCCCAGCGGTTTCATGTAGATGTTAAACAGCATGGGGGACAGTATCGAGCCCTGAGGAACCCCATGACATAAATGCCATGGGGCAGAGCAACTGTCCCCCAGCACCACCCTCTGGACACGGTCAGCTAGGAAGGAGCGGAACCACCGTAAAACAGTGCCCCCAACTCCTAACCCAGCCAGCCTATCCAGAAGGACACCATGGTCGATGGTGTCGAAAGCCGCTGAGAGGTCCAGGAGTATCAACAGGGTCACACTCCCCCTGTCTCCCTCCCGGCAAAGATCATCGTACAGGGCGACCAAGGCAGTCTCTGTACCAAAACCCGGCCTGAAACCTGATTGAAATGGATCCAGAAAATCCGTTTCATCCAGCAGCGCCTGGAGTTGCCCGGCCACAACCCGCTCCAACACCTTGCCCAAATAAGGGAGGTTCGCCACTGGTCGGTAGTTAACCACCAGCCTTGGGTCCAGGTTAGGCTTTTTAAGGAGTGGTCGAATTACTGCCTCTTTCAAGGTGGTAGGGACCACTCCATCTCTCAAAGAGGCGTTCACAGCCTCCTGGACCCAGGTGCGAACCCCCCTGGCAGAACTTCCGATTAGCCAAGATGGGCAAGGGTCGAGCAGCGTGGTGGTAGAATGGACAGATCCAAGCACCTTGTCCACATCCTCGGGTCTCAACAATTGAAACTCATCCATTAAAGTTTGACCTAAGCACGGCACACTGGACACATCTTCCAATTTTGCAGTAACAGTGGAGTCCAGCCCGCTGCGAATCTGAGCGATTTTTTCCTCAAAATGAATAGCAAACTCGTCACAGCGAGCTGATGAGCAGTCCAGGACCTCCACCAGATTTCCCGGTTGAAGAAGATCCTGGACCACCCGAAACAGCTCTGCTGGATGACATTCTGAGGAAGCAATGCGGCTGGAGAAATATTGCTGTTTCGCCAGCCGTATTGCCACGAAATAGCCCCGATAATGGGCTCTAAGTCGTGTTTGATCGGATTCCCAGCGGGACTTCCTCCACCTGTGCTCCAGCCGTCTCCCCTCTCGCTTCATCGCCCGCAGTTCAGAAGTATACCAAGGAGCTGTCTGGGCTCGGCGAGCAGGGAGAGGGCGCTTAGGCGCAATCGTGTCAACCGCCCGGGTCATCTCCCTATTCCATAGGGTGACCTGAGCTTCGACAGGAGCGACGACCATATCAGATGGATAATCCCCCAGAGCATTCAGGAAACCATCCGGATCCATTAGTCTCCGGGGGCGGATCATCTTAATCGATCCACCACCCTTGCAGAGGGAAGAAGAAGCTAATAGACTGAACTTGACCAGGAAGTGGTCTGACCATGACAATGGGGTCACAACCAGCCCCTCCACATCCAAACCACCACCTTCCAGTCCCGTTGAGAAAACCAGGTCCAAGGTATGGCCCTTCTCATGTGTCGGGCCAATGACACATTGAGACAGCCCCATGGTTTTCATGGCGGCCATGAAGTCCTGAGCCGCCCCAGTCAAGGCAGCCTCGGCATGGATGTTGAAGTCTCCCAGCACCAACAGCCTGGGAGTCCTCAACACCAGGTCCGAGACGACCTCCGTCAGCTCAGGTAGGGAGACTGTTGGTATGCAGCAGGGTGGGCGGTACACCAACAGAATCCCTAATCTGTCTCGTAAGCCCAACACACAATACAGGGCCTCAAGACCTCCTCTCAAGGGAATAGGAAGCCTGGTCAAGGAGATAGAGCTCCTATAGACTATAGCAACTCCCCCTCCCCGACCCTCCGAGCGACATTGGTGCTGGACCGAGTACCCAGGAGGACACAGCTGGGAGAGGGGGACACCACCTTCCTCTCCCACCCAGGTCTCAGTGATGCAAAATTTAATTTCTAAAGTAGTAGATACAAATATTAATGTGATAAAAATAATGGATCATGCAATGATGATGATGGAGATGAAAGTTAGGAAAGACTATAGAGAAGCTAGAAGATGGGGAATAGATTCCAATATTTTTCAGTATACTGATGTAGTGCATAGAATTAAGAAAAAATGGATGAAAATATGGTGAATTAATGAAGTAGGAAGGAGTAAAATAGGAGTGTTATGGAACATGATGAAAGCCATTATGAGTGGAATTGCTATATGAGAATTCTGTAGAATTAAAAAAAAAAACAAGAGAAGAGTCGGACACAACTAAACGACTAAACAACAACAATCCTAGCTAGAAGCTTTGAGTTTTATTACTATATTCAAAAAAAATTCCTCTTCAAGTATATCAAATCCCTCTGAAACTTTTATAACTCTGCGCTTTCTAACTTCCTCCTTTTAGTTTGAATCTCTAATAATTTCTTATTATCCATTTCCGTAAAATATTTACTATCTAAATCTTTTAATGATTCTTCTCAGAAACCGCAGAGTTATAAAAGTTTCAGAGGGATTTGATATACTTGAAAAGGATTTTTTTTGAATATAGTAATAAAACTCAAAGCTTCTAGCTAGGATTATTGTTGTTTAGTCGTTTAGTTGTGTCCGACTCTTTGTGACCCCATGGACCAGAGCACGCCAGGCCCTCCTGTCTTCCACTGCCTCCCGTAGTTGTGTCAATTTCATGTTGGTTGCTTCGTAGACACTGACCAGCCATCTCATCCTCTGTCATCCCCTTCTCCTCTTGCCATCACACTTTCCTAACATCAAGGTCTTTTCCAAGGAGTCTTCTCTTCTCATGAGATGGCCAAAGTACTGGAGCCTCAGCTTCAGGATCTGTCCTTCCAGTGAGCACTCAGGGTTGATTTCCTTTAGAATTGATAGGTTTGTTCTCCTTGCAGTCCAGGGGACTCTCAAGAGCCTCCTCCAGCACCACAATTCAAAGGCATCAATTCTTCGGTGGTCTGCTTTCTTTATGGTCCAGCTCTCACTTCCATAAATCACGACAGGAAAAACCATAACTTTGACTATGCGGACTTTCATTGGCAAGGTGATGTCTCTGCATTTTAAGATGCTGTCAAGGTTTGTCATCGCTTTCCTCCCAAGAAACAGGCGTCTTTTAATTTTGTGACTGCTGTCTCCATCTGCAGCGATCATGAAGCCAATAATCGTTAGAACATCTCCTGGCAATCTGTTGAGCTTTGCTATAAGCAACTTGAACAAATTGCAAGTTGTACTCACTAGGACAGGCTTTGTATCCTGCTAGAGCTTTAATCTTTTCCTCAGTGGCTGGCATCAACTCCTCCAAATGGGCTTCGAACCAGTCTGTAGTCTTTTTGGTCTTCCTGCCAAAGATGAACAGGGCGGTGTTATAAACAGTGTTCTTGAAATGTTCCCATCATTCAGGTGCATTTGCCTCAGTCAGGCCTGGAAGATTTTCCTCAAGTGCTTGGGCAAATTCCTCCACTTTTCTTTGATCATGAGTCTTATGGATGTCGATACATGGTCTTCCTTCCTTTTTCATATGATACAATCTCTTTATTCACAGTTTTATTCTGCTACACATCAAAGAGTGATCAGTATCACAATCAGCACCCTGATAACTGCATGTGATCATAATACTAGGAAGGCTAGAGCATCTAGTGAGGATCAGATCAAGCTGATGCCAATGCTTCGATCCTGGATGTCTCTGTATTGAAGCTTCGTATTAAAGAACGTGTTGCTGAAATAGACCATAGTAACAGCAAAAGTCCAGCAAGCGTTGGGCATTTTTGTTCGTATTCCCAATGCTAAACCAGTCTAGACAGGTGGGCCAAGAATTGTGATCAGCACCAACTCTAGCATTAAATTCTCTGAGAATGAACCACGGCTCTTTCTTGGGATTTTTTTGATAGCAGCTGAAAGATTATCATAGAATTTGTCTTTGACTTTTGCTGTAGATGACAGTGTTGGTGCATACGCACTAATGACGGTGATCGGTCTCGCTGATGAGTGGAGCTGCAGAGACAGGATTCTTTCACTCCCAACAGTAGGTGGAACAATGGCTCTCAGCAGAGTATTTCTAACTGCAAAGCCAACACCATATTCCCTGGTCTCATTCAATGGCTTTCCCTGCCAGAAGAATAAGATTTTTTTTTCTTTGACAGATCCCCCTGTGCTTGCGCAGATGCGCAAACAAGCACACACACTCTCTTGCACGGGTGGGCGCCTGCCTGCATGAGCGCCATACTGCCATTTGCACATGTGCACATCCCCGTTTCCAAGCCATAGAGCTAGTGTTTGTCCAAAGATAGTTTCCATGGCCACGTGGCCAGCGTGACTGGACACGGAACACCATTGCCTTCCCATCGAGGTGGTACCTATTTTTCTACTTACAATTACATGCTTTCGAACTACTCAAAATGCTAAGTATGTTCAGTAAATCTTGTTTATGTGTCTAAGCATCTAAGAGAAATCAAGTTCTTAATACTCTGATCCTAACACTGATTTTAAGACATGTATCATACTACTGTAGATACATGGAATACAAATCTTCCCACTGAAAGACAGAATGAAAGAGCTGGGAAAGATATTAAAGACTGCTGAGGTGAACTCATTCCTAAAGTAAACAATTGAACATCTGGATTGAGAAAAATAGAAATAAAAACAATCAATTTGTTTGTCTGTTTAGACCTGTATAATAGTGCCATTTGTGTGGGTTTTAGTTTTGGACATTTACCTAACCACAGTTGTATGGGACGTTAGGTCCATAGCACTTAGACTGCAGCTTATATTTATACCCATCTTTCTTCCAATGAGCCTGAAATGGCATGCATAATTTTTCCCCCTCCACTTTTTCTTACAGAACCTCTGTGAGGTAGGCCAGGGTGAGAGAGAATGATTGACAGAATGACTGTGCTTCTCTTCCTGTTCTTACCGTATTCCTGAGGATAGCTGGAGATCAATCCCTAGCACTGCCACTGTCAAACTGGGTTTCCAGCTAGCTTTTCAGAAGATACCCCAAGGTCTTTTTCAAATTGTGCTTTGCCCTTTGAGATACATACTAAAACCTCCAGTCAATGAACATTGGTGGATAAGGCAGCTTCAAACCCTCTACATATCAGATCAGATAACCTGAAGCTGGAAGTTCCCTAAGAGTCCTAAAGAACTTTATGGACTTCTGGGGAAAATAAGTCAGAATCCTGTGTTCTTCACAGTTGGCATATATTTCAAAAGGGACTAAAACCGGGATGACTCAGAAAAAATATTCTGCATCTTATATCATCCTTCTTTCTTCTGAATATCCTTTAATTCATTTGTCTTAGGCAAGACAGATAAACTGAATGTCCAAAAAGTCTCTATGTTTCTTCTTTTTATTGAAAAGTATATGCAAGCAGAGTGTATGGCGGTATATCCAGAAATGTGACTATATAAACCTAATGCAGAATTATAGAAATAAGAGTATCAAAACTTAATGAACTAAATAAAAATATAAGTAACTACTCTAACCAAACTAAAAATGCTCCAACAAAAATTAATATCGTGCTTCAAAAGGAAATAATAAACTTTTGGATAAAGTGTTACAAGATACCTAAGAATAAAAGTATTACAAAAACATATTCTGTAAACTCTCAATTAAGTCATATCTACATAAAATATCTTAACAAGCCTATATAAATTTTTTAAAAAACTATACTACAGCACAAGCAATTGTAAAATCACATCAGCATATATGAAAAATCTTAACCTCCGCCACCAGGCTTATCTATACTGTATTTACATTCGCCCTCCAATAAGCTCTTTTCTAAATAGATTTGATTTAAACCTCAGGACTATTTGAAACATTGTTGTGCTCTCACCTGGGAGACTGCCAGCAACAGCAGTCCCTGTGTGGGGTTGTGTGTTTGGACCCCTTCCTCCTCCCCCCCCCAAAAAAACCATGGAGACAGACAGACAGACAGAAAGACAGACAGACAGATAGGTAGGTAGGTAGGTATGTACGTACGTACATAGGTACATGTACATGTATATGTATGTGTATATGTGTGTGTATGTGTATGTATATATGTCTGTGTATATATATCTTACACACACACACACACACACACACACACACACACACACAGACACTCCTCCTGCCTGAGGATTCCAGGAAATTGTTTGGATTCCCTTTTCCCCTTCCTTTGCTCCAAGGTGTGGAAGATTCTTGGCAGCTGGAGCATGCAAGAGAGAAGAGGAGGCTACCAACCTGCCGTTCTTCCCTATGTGGGGGATAAGTAAAATAAATAAATAAAAGAAATAAACTTGTGGACCTAGAATGCATCAAAGCTGACACAAATATTTCCTGGGATTCCCACTGCCTCTTAATCAAGTCCTTTCCTTGTCTCTGCCTCCCAGAGACCAGCAAAAGCATTCTTAAAGGAGCAGAAGCATCCAAGCTTATTACAAACAACTTTCCAGTGCACGTTCACACCCTCCATCCTCTCTGCCACCCTCTCCCAAACCCTCTGCTGCTTACTCTTCAGGTATAATTTGCAGCAACGGGTGTACATATGCAGAAATTAATAAAGTAAAGAATTTCACATGCGTACTATTTTAAACATCCCTCTGTCAGAACAGTATTTTAGCTCACATTCTACCTATAAAACATGCTTCCCATGCAAAGTAATACCAGCTTCCTTTTCCATAATGGAGGCACTCTTTTAAACGTCAGTTCATCTGAAGGTTGAATTTTAAATATGTTTTAAATAATGTTTCTTTTCCCTGTATAATTCTGGCCTCAGTTGAGTTTTTCCCTTCTAATAGTGTCCTCCTGAAATCCCTTGCTCCTTGCCTTGACTATCTTTTCTAGCAATTATGTATACCCTTACCATCCCTCTATCAGTTAAAACAATATTATCTGTAAGGCTAAGAGCTTAGAAATGCAGGGGGGGAAATTATTAAGAATCTCAATTGTTACAGCAGAATTTGTCACTTCAGAGATTAATATCCGGCAGGTTTCCATTTTACTAATACTGTTATTGTCTAGACTAGGCCTTCTGTAGAACCTGGAGTTACAGGGGTCCTCGGCACCAAAGACGTGAAACCCTAAATTCTTAGAAGACTTGAATGTTCTGATACAAGGGCATCATAACTGCATAGAATGTGAACTGTCAGATCGCCATTCATCGTTTCTAATTTTGTAATGAAAATATCATTCAGCGGTCAGAATGTTATGGTAGAATGGCCTTGCTCAGCTTGAGAACTAGTCAATTATTTTGATTGCCTATAGTAAACTATTTCAAACCACACTTCTAAACACACTTTAATTTTCAGGCCCCCTTAATTATTTTAACACACTATTTTAAACTGTGACATACACACTATGCATGCTTCCTCCAGTCGTACACACACTTCTGAAAGTAAGACCCATGGAACTTATTTCACGGTAAATAAGCATAGATTTATGCTGTTAATGGTCAGTCTACCAGACAGAAAGATATTTAGGAGACTGGTTGCCTTTCTCCTTATAAGGTCTCAATGTGGCTTACATCATTTAAGAAAAAGAAAACAGTATTTAAAAGCTAAAAACAGGAAGTATAAAAATATTTCAAGTGTAGCACACCAAGACAAGTCAAATCTTCTCAGAAAATCAAAGCCTTTTATTTCTATAAAATGAAACAGACATATTTCTAATTTCACCATTGCTTTCGTGAAGGTACTTGAAAGGACAGGAATTTACCAGATGACATAATTAATGGACTGTAGTACAACTGCTAAATTAAACATTTGAGAATATTGCCTGAACCTAATTACATAATTTAGTGAACATTCAAACAGAGGTAGTTTCCTGAAAGAAAAATTCATCCTTTTCCTTGTGTATGTCTCTCTCTTTTAAAATTCTCTTTCACGTACAGTGGTTGATGGCAGTAAGGTCAGTATAGTTTAGCAATTTGCTAGCTCCTGTCAAGCAGATACATTAGTGAACCTTGATCTGTGTGAAATATAAATTGAGAGAAAATGCTCTGATTTTCCACATTATAATGAGAAAAGGGCTTGGATCTTGCTTTTTGTTTGATGCTGGTAGTGGCCTGTATTTGCTTTCAGCAAGTACAGTTTTCATTGGCAGTTTAACATCCTTAGGGTGAGTTATCCATCTTCTACAATCAGCCATGCTCTGCCAGCTCTAGACGTTATGATATTCCTAAAATGTCAAATCCCAAGCTGGTATTTCCTTTATAACTGAGACCATTAATTGATTGATTTAACAATGTATGTGTAACTGCTTAATATCTTGATTACATATTAACAACAATGCTCAGATTAACTAGAAGTGACCAGACAGAATTCTGTACTGGTGCTTCGCGTTTCTTGTTTTCCTTTTTGTCTGTCTTTCCTCCCCCAGCATCATTCAACCGCGGCTGAATTAGACTCTATTGCTTCTAGGAAATGATGTAAGAAAGAAATGGCGGCAGGTCCATTTTTTCCAACTGCGTTGTGCTTAATAGTTTTTAAAATTTGTAATCTATTTTTAAGCATTAATGCTGTAGTTTCTGCATGTATTCATCTGAAACATCAGCACCACCACCTTAGAACTACAGAGCTGGAAGCGACCTATGGATCATCGAGTCCAACCCCTGTCAAGGAGGCACAGTGGGGAATTGAACTCCCAGCCTCTGACTCTACATCCAGATGCAAAAACCACTGAGCTATTCAGCAGTTATTTCATTTCGATTATTTTGTTTTATTCTTGATACCCCTTTTTCTCCAAGAGAGGACCAAGGTGGTTTATACTGAGACAAACATTATTTAAAGCTAAAAATACTATAAATTATTACAATATTTTAAATCAATTAAACGTTACAGATTTCTCTCTCGCTGAAAGCCATTAAAATGGGGGAGGGAAGAAGGGAAGGGAGATTCCATTTTGTAACTGCATTCAACACTATGTAAACTAAACTATATTTAGCTTCTCTTGGGTCCCCTTCTATTTCCCAGGCCTTTCTTTTGATGTCAATATGCATTCTATTGTCGATAAGACTGGAATGACGATAGTACTATGAGTTTGCGTCCATGAATTGCTGGAGAAGCTTGTTAGACTTAGGGTAATCTGTCCCATCTTGAGCTCCCATGTGCCTTTGAAGGCTTTTACTCTTTTCCCTTCCTATCCCCACAAGATGACCCATGGTGCTCTACATGAAACTAACCCTGTGCTATTCATGCATCCAGTATCCCAATCTTGAATAGTGAAATGTCTTGAAATGTGAATTTCTCACAGAATGCTAAGAATTTATTGAGTGACCAGTGAAAAGTGATCAATGATAAAGTACTGAGAAGAATGACTAAAGATCACAATGCTCCTAAGTACCAAAAGTTAGAATAGTTTGGTTATTCAATGTGAACTGAAAAGTTAAGATTGTTTCAGCTGATTGTCCAAATGAAACACAAAAGAAAGAGTAGTACAGTATATGAAGCACAAAAGCATTCTTCAGATACTGCCTTGCACCCTTATCTTCCTCCTTATCTCTCTGTGTTAATTGCCATCAAATTGCTTCTAAGTTATGGCATCCCTATGAACTGTTGTTGTTGTTTAGTCCTTAAATCATGTCCGACTCTTCGTGACCCCATGGACCAGAGCATGCCAGGCCCTCCTCTCTTCTACTGCCTCCCAGAATTTGGTCCCCTATGAACTAGTGACTTCTAAAAGGTCCTGTCACTAGCAACTCTGTTCAGGTCTTGTAAACTCAAGGCTATGACTTCCTTTATTGAGTCAATCCACCTCATCGTTGGTCTTCCTTTTTTATGTTGTATTTGACCTTTGTCAGCATTATTGTCTTCCACTGAGCTTTGTCTTCCCATTGTGATCACAAAGTGCAATAGTTTTAGCCATTTCAGCTACATACGTAGCTCTCATCCAATGCCACATTTTGAATGATGCGACTCTTTTTGTGGCAGCTTTCTTCAATGTTCAGTTTTGAAATCCACACATACTAACTAGGAATACCATAGTATAAAATTTCAACCTTGGTCTCCAGTAAAACTTCCATGCTCTTATTGATATTTTCTAGTTCCTAGCTGTCCTTCTGAGTCATAGGCTTCTGATGATCTTGTTGCGATTGATGAGAGAAGCAAAGCATTAAAATGATTTATAATTTTGATCTCTTTATGGTCAGTATTAAAGTTATGCAATTTTTATGTATTCATGATTTTGGTCTTAATGTTCAGGTGTAATTGTGCATTTGCATTTTCTTTTTTTATCTTTTTTCATTATTTCAAGTATTTTAGTAGATATTTCTGCCAGTAATAGTGTGTCTTCTGTATATCTTTAATAATTTATATTTAATAATAAATGTATATTTCTTCCTTCAGTTTTCACTCCTCTTTCATCTGAACCCAATTCTTACCCTGGAATTCTGCATTTCCTCTATCTCTTTCTGTGTTATTAATGTTAAGAATTATCAGGGAATATGTTCTCAGTTTGTTTCTGAGGGTAGTGAAGTAATAATTTATTTCCTTCCTTCCTTCCTAATGTAAAATACTCATTTCTTATCCCAAAAAGTTGTCAAGGTTCTTGAATAGGGTATCTCAATTTCTCTGGTTTAGCACACAGTCCACTAAGAGCACAATTGTCAGTGATACTGGATTTGATGGATTCCATCACCCTGACTCAGCATAAAGTAGTTCTCTGTGTTCTGTATCTGAATGATTCTAGCATTTGTATGCTTGTTGCACACACATGGATAGATAAGTGTTCACAGATATGTGTGACTGGTGACACAGTATTTCTTGGACCAATATTTAGTAAGAGTTCAAAAGTAAAAGCAATGAATTTATTCTCAAATAAGTATGCAAAATGTTTCAGCCTTCCTTCCCCCCTCAAGGCTGAATGCATGTTCCTAAATTAAAAACAAAACAAAAACACCAAATCAAATTGAATCAATGCTACATTTCCATAAAAGATATTTTAGCAGAAGATGTCTATTGAACCTGTTAGTTCAGCACAGCAGAGAACGGTCTCTTATTGAGCAACAGCTACAAGAAAAGTGTGAACTGTATTTGGTGTTTCACCTTGGTAAGGTATTAACTCTAAAACCTTAGATACAACAATTTAAATGATAATAGCAACCTTTAAAGGGTTCACTCATGTGGAACAAAGGCACTTTAAAGGAAGACTGTCTTTTCACTTTTCTCTTAATCCTCTCACCTCTACCACACTTCTCCAAATTGGCAGGAAATAGGGTTTTCTCTTGCATTTTCACAAGGGTCCCTTTTCAATCACTTACCAGAAATCCCCTTTGCCTCTTCACAGGCCAGTAATCAAAAGGCAGTGGGGAATATTGTACAAAGGGCAGCCAAAAAGCTGCAAATATCATACATAAAAATATTATGAACTGTAAGTCGTGTGGCTAAGTAAGGCTTTTAAAATGAAATATATCAGGGCCCAAAGAGTTACTGCTATTTTGCCACTCCATTCACAGGTACTGTAGCACGTTGGACACGGCCACTTGAGTGCTGCCGTGTTTTGTGGACTGTAGTATGATTTGAAATTGAGAACAAGGCCTCGTGCCGCAGTGGGTAAAACGCTGTACTGCAGCTAAAACTGTGCTCACGACCTGGGGTTCAAATCCCGGGTAGCCGGCTCAAGGTTGACTCAGCCTTCCATCCTTCCGAGGTCAGTAAAATGAGTACCCAGCTTGCTGGGGGGGCAATGTGTAGCCTGTATAATTAAATTGTAAACTGCCCGGAGAGTGCTTGTAGCGCTATGGAGCGGTATATAAGTCCAATAAACAAACAAACAAACAAACAAACAAACAAACAAACAAACAAACAAACAAATAAAGAGTATCAAGATTCAAATTCTGTCTCCTTCTAAGGAACCTTCCATTTAGACATCTGCCCAAATGTATCTAACTCAGCCCACTTTGGGTATGCTTCTGGACTTTGCCCAAATCTGAAGCTCACCTCTATTCATTTATTTTTGATGGGCTGAAGAGATACTTGTCAACAAATCAACGTCACCATTTTATAAGCCATCTATCAGTCGTTGTCAGCTCAATTTACAGAGAATTTGCACAAACAGTAGCGGTTTACAAGTTTTGTTTGCCTGAGTCTGTTGGTTGCTCATGTCCATAGTTGATTCCAAGTCTGTAAGATGAAAGAAAACTGAATGGTTAAAAGGGACATTGTCTTGTCTTATTGACTTAAAAGAGCACTTTCTGGAATGGTAGTCTCAATCTTTTCCAAATTTGGCAGATAAAACAGAAAACTAAACATTTCATATATCAGATTTAAAAATGCTTAAACCTATAGAAATGGGTGCCGGCCATGCTATAGCTTTTGGACTGAAGATGAGGAACAAACAGATTTTGGGTGTTGTTTCATTTGAGAAGTACCGTATTTTTCCATGTATAAGATGATACTTTTGTTTAAAATCTTTAGACTAAAAATTGAGGGTCATACACGGAAGTAAGCTAAGGAGAGAACAAAATGGCCCATACCTTGCCTCTGCAAACAGGCTTCCCTCAGTCACAGGGCGGCAAAAGCTCGGCCGGGACAGAGCAGCCGATGTGCAGTGGAATGCTGCTCAAACCAGATGGTGCAGAGGGTGCACGGCAGGCCGGCCGAGGAGGGTTTGCCCCCCCCCCCCGCTTGTGCAGGACTGACAGGAGGCCTCCTCTGCTTTACACAACCCCCACTCTCATGGTTTCTCCTGCTAATGTGCTTGAGGGGGCATGGCAGTCTCTGCCAAGTGAGCCCCCCTGCCTTTTCCCCTGTTCAGAGCCGCTGACTGCAAACTTGGCACTGCCCACAGAGAAGTTCTGGGGCAAAATGAGAGGGAGAGACCGGGGGTTT
This sequence comes from Pogona vitticeps, assembly GCF_051106095.1. NCBI lineage: Eukaryota > Metazoa > Chordata > Lepidosauria > Squamata > Agamidae > Pogona > Pogona vitticeps. The sequence goes on along the minus strand of NC_135784.1, from coordinate 50,093,916 downwards.
TTCCCCTCCCTCGGTAGACTTGGCCCAGCTCTTGCCACCGCAGTTGCCAGAGGTGCCTCCCGATGCAATGGCGCAGCACCCCAGAAGATACTCCTGCAAGCTGCCACAGCGGAAGGGGCTCTCGAGCACAGAAGCACATTTCAGGGTCTCATCCATGACTGGCCCCACTCCCCCTTCCAAGGTGCAGGTTCTGGATGCACAGCATCTTTGCCACCGGAGAAAGAGGTGGAAAAGAGGACGATAGGTCTGGAGGTCCCCCTGCTCTTCACATGGTGGGCGGTTGCTTCTGCCACTGCTGCCACCTCCATTCACACAAAGCCTGGCAAAGAGGAGGAGGAGGAGGAAGAAAGCACATTTGAGAGCTGCTGCCTCTGGTCCAGGTGGGGCGAGGGAATGTACCAAGCCAAGCCAGGACCGCCACCTGAGCCATCATTGCCTAGGCCAATCAGGGCTCAGCACCACCTTTGATGGGCTCAGGCACAAACCAATGTGCCATGCCACCTCTGCTCGGTGGAAAGGAGCAGTCCCTGCAGGTGACAGCAAGTGGTGCTGACATCATTCTGCGCAGTTTCCTTTTCCAATGGCTGAAGAAGAGTTGCAAGAGAAGGAGATTCTCCTTCTCACATGAGCAACCTTCAGAGCTACAGTAAAATTTAAAAATTTAGCTTTTTAAATTTGGGGTCAGAAAAATGGGGGTCGTATTATACATGGGGGTGTTTTATACACGGAAAAATGCTATGTCATTGACACCAATGCAAAGACAGCAAACTATGGCTGAAATCATGAGATACTAAATTACACTTGGAGTAGGCTAATTATATCAATGGAACTGATAAGAGAAACTGGCTCACTAAATTCCCACTAATTCAGTGGCTATACCATTTGCAAATACATTCAGTGGGTATACTCTAGTTGTGGCTAACTATGCTAAGCAAAAAGATTTCAGCCTATGTGTGTAGACAGGCTGTGATCTGTATTAACATGAGGTACAATAGCAAAGGAAGTTTATGACCAAGTAGAGACACAGTGTCCTGCCCATTTTTTAAAAAAAGATGCACTCTCTTCCACTTGATCTATGTGCAACAGGCTGTTTTTAGGGAAGCAAAGCTTGCAGCTAGTAATGGGGTGAAACATAGACCTTTTGTTGGCCTTTTGTAAAGGTATAAAACTTTTCAGACATCTTTACTATATGTCAGTGTCTGTATAGATAAGCAGCATTGTGACGGGTAAGGTCCACATCCAACCTATGCATATTCATGTTGCTCTATTAAATGTTGTATTATTGTATGAAGGCTATGGGAAGAACCTGCTGCTGTGATGCTGCATCTAGTGGTGCACTGAGGAATTTGAAAATGCAGGTACATTTCACAAGACTCTCTCCCTAGTCGCATTCTCCCCATTAAGACATACTAAAAATGCACACAGCTAGAAGGGCTCCTATTAATACTAGAACCAGTAGTAAGGAAAAATATCATCCTGAAATACAAAATGCAAACACAAAGTAGCCTTTCAAAGCTGGGAGAGGAAAGTTTGGAGTGCTTTTATATATATGCCACTTTTCATTGTCTTGTCTTTTCCTCTTATCAGAGTTATCCATATGACTCAGTAAAGACATTTCACCCATTTCCCTCATCCATTTTAAAAACAAAACAGAACACTTCTGGCTACTCATCATAACTTAATCAGATCCACAGGATTGTGTATAGCATGCCACTAGAACCCAACAGAACATTGTCCTTCACATTTCTTTGTCTGAGAAATCAATCTTGCATGTGATTCTCTCCCGGTGGCAAATGACAAAAAAGAAAAGCACAGCAATTTGCAGTTGGCAATGCTAAGGAAAGAGTCAACAAGAATAAACAGATGTGTTTTTTTAAATATCTGGGCAGCTGTGCCTCTAATGATGTGCTCACTGTATTGAATAGTTTAACCAGTGTCTGTATGGGAACATTCATGAACAACACTATGACTTTGTGACATATTATTGTGGTTGTGGGTATTCCACAAAACACAGCAAGCTTTGGAAAGTGTATCAGCGACAGTATATTAGAGAGATAGTTTCTCAGTCACCTTGCAATGTTAAGTAAGTTAACAGCTTGCCCCTCTCCCAGGGCTGGCCATCTCCTTGAACAAAAGGAAGCAACTATCTAAAAAGAGAGTGCTGATGAGTTGAGGGAAGGCCCAATGTTTTGTAAGGGATAAAATTTAAACTATGGAGATTTCCCTGATTCCCCCACACTAGCCTGCCATCTTCTGGTGAAATGAAGAAGCCTGTCAACCATCATCAGTGCATCAACCTCTTATCTGCTCAGTCTGAGGGATGCCATTTTCCCTACAGGTTGCATTTTTTTTAAAAAAAATAATGACTCCATTCCACTGCAAGCGTCATGGGAGTAAAAACCCACTGCCAACCTTTGAAGTTTTTTTTTTCTTCTCACCTACGTATCCCAGCCAAGTAAATTATTGAAGAAAGTTGGGCTAAAAGGTTTGGTCCAGCTATTATGTTAAGTATTTGTGCCACACCTAGTCTGGGTATAATCTACACCAAGATTAAACACATGTTAAATATATACAGAATAAAAGGAAGAAATCCCAAAACACATAAAGGAAGTACAAAGATAAAGTGGTGTGCTGTAGTGCAGAGAGCAAAAATACAAGGACTCAGCAGTCCTGGTTCAAATCCTTGCTTGGCCATGGAGGCTTGCTGAGGGTAGCCCTGTTTAAATCATTCCTTATAGAAGTCGCATATGTTGCAAAACCAGATGCAACCGGATGGCACCTGAGAACAAAAGTAAAATGAATTTACAGCTGAAACAGGTTTGCTGGGCAGGAGATTGTACTGTATGACACACAAAGTCCTCTCAATTCCCTTTGTAGGTTTTTCTTTGTTCTAGTCTTTGTTGCCATTCTTAAAATTGCTATGACACAAGAATAGATATCCTCAGTATATTTTAAAAATATGACACATTTTGCATTCTTACCTACAGATATAACACACGTGGCCAATTATTCCAGCATTTCTTTCTGCCTTAAATCGTGTGTGTGTGTGTGTATGTGTGTGTGTGTGCGCACGCACACACGCATGCGTGCGTGCATGTGTTATGGAGCACTGGGGAGGCTTGAGGCCAACATATACTGCTTCATTAGCAGAAGCCGCCATCTCTCACATGCAAACTGTCTGCTATTGTGGGAAGGCAACTGCAGTGCTGGCTATATGGGGCAATGAAGACCTCTGGTGGCAATGTGGGCTCATTTATAATTGTACTCTCCAAGGTCCTCTTTCTACAGCAAGTGCTCAATATCACAACAGCACATTCAGCGTGGGCTGGATGAGGACTCAATAAAAGCCCCACTTGTTTCTTTCTGTCTTTTTCTTCTTTCTTTTGCCCTTTTTAAAGCTTCTCTACTCCACAGGAAGTTTTTCAACAAATAGATGGAGAGGGCACAAGGTGACCGTGACAAAATTAAGTTCAGAGTAACAAGCCAAGTGAGATACACATTTAGTCCAGTCATTGCGAAGTCTACTCTGTTGTTGTTGTTGTTGATGATGATGATTTGCCTCTAGAGCAGATACAGTTTAACTTCTGTATACAAGTTAACAGGACAGTGTTTGCTTGCCTCAGCTGAGGAGATGACCCATTTCTTTGCAGGAACAGAATAACTCTCCTCTTAGTTTTGTCTCCATCAAACTGTGGGACTGTTGTTCAGGAGTGTTATTTACCACAAAGGTTGATTTTGTTACAGATGCCACGTTCCCATTAAATATCTCATCAATTTAACTGTCCTGATGCCATAGTTTTGAACCTACTGAATGCAAAATTAAACTGATGCCCTGGTCTGAGTATTCTCTAACATCATGGTTCATCATTTACCTTACTTCCATAGGCATTGTTGAGGGATGTGCACTGTCTTTTAACAAATGTGCAAGTACAAACTGTTATGTGTCCTCAAGTCAAACTGACTTCTAGTGACCCTCTAACAAGGCTTTCAAAGCAAGTGAGATATTTAAGGAGTTGTTTTACCAGTTCCATACTCCCACTGAATTTACATACCTGAGAGAGGTTTCAAACCCGGACCTCCTTAGTCCTAGTCTATTACCCTGCCCACTATACCACACTTGGTATCGTAAGGGTGTGCATATAATCCAATCTTATTTGTATCCTAATATTTGGCATACAAATCAGGACCGATACGTCTGTGCTGATTTGGAAGTGGCCTAAACCAAGGTCAGAAGACCATCAGTCGTAAGATCAAATTCATCTGACAGAGTGAGCTCTCATTGCTTGTCCCATCTCCTGCCAACCTAGTAGTTCAAAAGCATGCCAATGCAAGTAGAAAAATAGGTACCACCTCGGTGGGAAGGTAATGGCATTCCGTGTCTAGTCACGCTGGCCACGTGACCACGGAAACTGTCTTTGGACAAACGCTGGCTCTATGGCTTGGAGACGGGGATGAGCACTGCACCCTAAAATCAGACACGACTGGACTAAATGTCAAGGGAGCCTTTACCTTTATAGATATTTGCATGTTTCTGAATGCCCCCCTCCCTGGAAATTGGTAAATAAAAGTTTGTGACCTAGGCCCTGTGCAAGGCCACCAACTTTGGGAACATGTTGGATCTTCTATTTCTAGGCAAACTTCTACAAGGTTGCTTGCTTCATTCCTTTTGTGCTCCCAAGTAATGGGCATAGGGAAAATATGTGATGGATGTGTGGAAGATGTCCCCTTAGCATCTGCAGTCAGTACTCTGGTTTGCCAAAATGCTCCCCACTTGCTGCCTTGTTGTCGTTTAGTCGTTTAGTTGTGTCCGACTCTTCACGACCCCATGGACCAGAGCACGCCAGGTCCTCCTATCTTCCAATGCCTCCCATAGTTGGGTCAAATTCATGTTGGTAGTTTCATTGACTCTGTTTAACCATCTCATCCTCTGTCGTCCCCTTCTCCTCTTGCCCTTCACACTTTCCTAACATCAAGGTCTTTTCCAGGGAGTCTTTTCTTCTCATGAGATGGCCAAAGTAATGGAGCCTCAGCTTCAGGATCTGTCCTTCCAGTAAGCACTCAGGGTTGATTTCCTTCAAAATGGATAGGTTTGTTCTCCTTGCAGTCCAGGGGACTCTCAAGAGCCTCCTCCAGCACCATAATTCAAAAGCATCAATTCTTTGGCTGCCTAGACTGAATCAAATTGCAACATGTATGACATCCACTCACTCTGGAACATAAACAGGCACCTGCAACAAGAAAAAAGTGGTTCTGCAAATAAAGCCCAGCAGCAGAAATTGGGAAAAAAGAAAAAAAGAAAGTAGAAAATGGCAATAGTGAGAAAGAAAAATTGATCCCAGCTCTCCTTTGACTTGCCCAATCAAAGCCCATACAAAAGAGTTAGTTATCGACCCCGCATTCACACAGAGTCATTCCCAATTTAATGAAGACTGAGTGTAGCTATCTAAAAGAAAAGACAATAGAAGTCTATACCCCAACCAGTTTCCGAAATAAAGTGGCCCCACCTTCTCCTTGCTCTGCCCAAATGCATAACAGTTGCTCAGCCAGGTGTCCAGGGAATCACTGCAGTTTTGTGAGATTGATCTGAGCCCTCTCTCACCTCTGGAACATTGACATGGTTTCATCTAAAGGTGTTCTGCCTATAACATAGTGGCTGGAATTCTGTTGAGTAGTTATGTGGCTATAGCTTGACTTTCTTTGTTTATTTGAATTTCTATCCTGACCAGTAGTAGCTACTGTACGTTACTACTCTGGGTGGCTAACAGAAGAACAACACAGTCATAAACAATAATGTTAAAAATAATAAAAGAGCAGCAAAAAAAAAGGAGGGAGTTTCCACAGGAATCACATTTTTAAGAAAGCAAAAGTAATGGCAGGCTGGTGGCAGAAGGGATACATAAAATTACTTACTTAGGGGCAAACTATTGATAGGCTTGGAGAAACAACCAGGGCTTCAGTTGCTAGGAAGGATGGGACAAATCGCACCTCTGGTAGGAAGGAGTTTCAGAGTGAAGCGGGCACCACAAAAAGGACCAATTTCGATTGACCAATTTCTGGGCCTCCCTTGGGGTGGCCATTTGGAGCATCCCAATATGAGAGGTGGGGGTGGAACAGGTAACTGTTTTACACTCAAAATAGCTGCAATCACACCAAGATAGAAGTGTTTCTGCCACTACGTTGTGCTTTTGGCTGAAATGGGAACCACATGACTTACTGCACAATCAGTTTGTGCAGCCTGTGTTGCTGGGACAGAACACTTGGCACATTCAGCTTTCAAGATTATGTTTGAGGCTGTGTTGGTAATTTGCCTTTTTAATAGTCTTTTCTTTAACCACTCAGTGCTTGAAGCATGGAATCAGTTAAAAGACTTGTAAAATACCATTATAGTACTAGATCTCATAGAAGGTGATTCAAACGACATCATAACAAAAAGGAAATCTGGTGTGGCCACTGTGAGATATAGGGAGCTGGACTAGATGGGCCATTGACCTGATCCAGCAGGGCTCTTCTTATGTTCTAAATAAAGTAAAGTGGTGCCTCGCATAGCGAGGTTAATTCGTTCCGGATTAACCTTCGCTATAGCGAAACATCGCTGAACGGATCAAAAAAACCCATGGGCCGAAAACTCACCGTTCAGCGATGCTTCCTATGGCCGGCAGCCATTTTCACACCCTCGTTAAGCAAGGGAAGGGCGCAAAAACGCTGCATGCAGCCATTTTGGGGCTTCCGGCAGCCATTTTGGCAGCCGAACAGCTGATCGTCGGGGCTTCGTTTTGCGAAGATCAGTAAGCAAAACGCTTACCGATCTTCGCAAAGCGAGTTTTGCCCTATCTAAACGTCGTTGAGCGATCGCATTAGCAATCCCAAAAAAGGGATCGCTATGCGATTTCGTCGTTGTACGGTGCGCTCATTAAGTGAGGCACCACTGTATAAATGGACAAAGTAAAAGGTAGGTTTATATGTACCTATTGTCCACTTACTAGTTATTGGTAGGATTGCCCTGTCGTTGAACTAGGTGGCCTTGGGTTTGCTCCAGGGAAGTGTTCCTTGTGTTCTCGAGAAAGGTGGTATCTCAGGATCGCCTCAAACAGATCAGTTATGGCTCACAAGTGAATATATTATTTTGGACTCTCATGAATTTAAAACATATCAGTGAGCAACAGGGACTCTTGTAAAGAAACCGGCCATGCAAGACTGAAGTCAGCCTACCACTGAGATATGGCATCAGCACAGTGGAACTCCACCACAACTAATCATGTGCCGCCTGTTGTAGTATGTGTATTCAATCTGGCTCACACAGTTTTGTAGCTCTGGATTTATACTGTAATTGAAAGTAGCTGATTTGTTTTTCTCCATGTGAAGTTACTTAGTAACTTTTTAGTGCAGTCCTATGCCCACTTACTAAGGAGTTTGTCCCACTGAAATCAATGTCACGCGCTCCAAATAAAAATGTATCAGACTTCTCTTTAGACATTTTTATTACCTACCAGTACCATATATCTGAGTCATTTCTAAAGACACTTAAATGGATATGCATGGTTACCTATTCTATCATTAGTTTTGAATGCAGGCTCATAAAGTGTCCTCTGAAGCCTCACCCCCTTGTATCCTGTATGATTCCTTTTCTTGGTGATCTATTCCAAGGAGTCTTTCCCTCCCTGATCATCCAGCCAACATTTAGAATGATTATTTGTATATCACCAAAATCGAGGAAGTATATCACCTAAAGGGTAAACAAAAAGGGCACATATTGTAATAGTCATTCTTCTGATATAAACAGAAATACAATACATCTCACCATAATGAGGAATACTTTGTTTTTTTTTTTAGTCGTTAAGTTGTGTCCGACTCTTCGTGACCCTATGGACCAGAGCACGCCAGGCCTTCCTGTCTTCCACTGCCTTCCGGAGTTGGGTCAAATTCATGTTGGTAGACTATGAGCAGGTAATCTTTTTGTCAGGTCAAATTGTTGTTGGCCAGGTTCAATGCCTCTGCTCTCTTTCTTTATAGACTTTGATATGACAAGCCCTGAAGCACATCATTGTCGTTAATTCTATGAGGGCAGGCAGATTCTGCACAGGAACTTGCCTGGGTTCATGCAACACCCCTCTTTCCCAGTTCGATGCTGAGGTGAATGTGACAAGCAATCTTGTAGAACTCACTGTCTTCTTTTCACTATAGGCCTCTAAACATTCCACCATGTAGCATTGCTAAGTTGAGGGCAAATCTAGAGTAAGAGCAATTTTAGAACTGCCTGATACCATGATATTGTAAAAGTAATTTTTTTAAAAAAATATGTTGGCTCTAGACAGCATTTGCTTGACTATAGTGGGTGGTGATGCCAGGCCTCCTGTTCTGTGTTATATAGAATCTGTTGAGTTATTTTATGTGAGCTTTCTGAAAAGATTCAAATTTGGCAATCCAGATGGATGCCTCTTCAATGCATGAAACTTGCACATATGTTAGCTTATTTTTTCTATCCGTAATTACATTGCCTGGAGTCTCTGATGTCTATCAAGAGGCAAAATTTTGCATTAAAATATATTCTCAATTTGGAATTTTTTTAAAAAAATGTAAATGCCCACAGTTTACATGAACACAGTGGTGCTTTGACTTATGAATGTCCCTACTTAATGACCATTTTGAGTTACGACCAGCTCTGGCCCCAAATTTTGCTTCTACTTGCAACTGGAGCTTCCACTTACCAACAGAAAAAGGCAGGGCAAAAGGGTGGGAAATTCAAATTTCTAAGTGTAGGTGGCGACGAGGCTGCTTCTTTGTAGCTCTTTTGCCCCAGCAGTTAGAACGTGTGCGTTGGAGGAGGCTTGGAACTGCCTCCTTCTGCTTCTGAGTGTGTGTTTGTTTTCAGGAAGGCTTTGGGCTGCCTGGTAAGGTAAGGTGCTATTTTCCATTTTTAAAAAACTCTTCTGGGTGTTTTTGCAGCGTGGTTTTGAGCTGTGGGGGTTATGTTTCTGTGCTATGATGGGTCTTTGGGGTTTGTTTGTTGGTTGTTTTTTTCCCCATTTCCGATGGGTCTTGGGGGGTTTGTTTGTTTTTTGGTTTCCCCCCATTTCCGATGTGTCTTGGGGGGTGCTTTGGTTTTCCCAATTTCTGATAGGTCCTGCATGCTTCCCTTGTTTTTCCTTTATTTTCTTTGCATTTCCGACCTACCCCCTTTGTTCTATGTGCATTTCCGATCTGCTCAATTTGTTTTCTGTTCATTTCCAATGGGTTTTGCACACTTGATTGCTTTTGTTTCTTTTCCCCCCTTCAGCCAGAAGGGATTAATTGCTTTTCCACTGAGTCTTGCAGTGATTTTTTTGTGATTTTTTTCTTTGGCTGGAATGAATTAATTGCATTTCAATGCATTCCTATGGGAAATGGTGCTTCGACTTACAACCATTTCAAATTACGTCCATCTTCTGGAATGGATTATGGTCATAAGTCGAGGTATCACTGTACAAGCTTAGATGATTTCACATTAGTTGTCAATGTATCATTTGGCTTCCTAAAACCTGAACAAACAATTAGAAATCATTACATGGATAATGGGAGTTGGCTTTTATTAAAGGTCAACATGGAAGGATTCTACCTGACATATCATCTTACATGCATAAGTCCTGAAATTGCAGGCTCACAACAACATAAATGGGTTATCAATTTATTTGTTTTCCAGTCAGAAGGAAGAACAAGGGCTAATTTATGTTTACAGTGACTCAGTTTGATTAAAAAGTCATACCTCACCAACTCTGAGGATGCATTTCTGAACATTCCTCTTTCCGTTCAATTAATTCCAAGCGATATTTGCCCAGAAAATGTAGAGCATGTTTAACTGCAAGAGAGATAATGCTAAAGCAAGCAGTCCCCATTTAAAACTCAGCCTTACTCCTGTCAGCATTCTTGCAAGAACATTACACCTTGGGTTGCTCATTAATATTGTTCTACATTAGCCTAATGTAGAACTAAGTAATGTGTTGTGAATCCAAAATGAGCATGCAAACATCAAGTGTTTTATGCTAGCTAGATTTCAAATGACCTTCTCCACTTTCAGTTCAAAAAGGTAGTGCTTTCCAGGGTGAGTTGGGTACTGTTTTTTATTTCCTTCTCCAGACTATGAGATTCTGCAAAATGTCATTTGTAAAGTAAATTGGTGAACGGATCATAAAGTTACCTGAGACCTATTTTCTAAAGTTCTAGTATTTCTCTGATTCATTTTCATGATGTCTACTTTGAGAAGACAAAGAAGAAAGAGACATTCTGTACCCCATCCCACACCATTAATTTTTGAATATGCCCTAAGTTAAGGTATTCTGATTCAATTTGGAAGCCAGGTTAGCTCTTCAGGATAGAGCTCAATTTGGGGGTGGGAGGTGGGGAGTCATTTCAGCCCAATTTGATTTCTGCCCAAATCTGCATTGATACATTAATTCAGATCACAAGCTTCCCATTGACTTCCATGGGAAAATAAGTTTTTTTGGTCTCCCAATGCACATCAGGTGACAGTCATGACAGGTCCAAAAGATGAGAGTACCCTTGCCAAAGAACAGACTACTTTTGTGGGTTGTGTATCAGGCACATCTAAAGTACTTTTAGGAAGTAGTGGTGGTAAAAAAAACTAAAATAAATTTCTGAGAAGCAAGTACACCCAGTGGAGTGTTGTATGTTTGTGCTGGTTTCATCCCCACCCACAAGCAAGAAATATAGATGTACAGTATATTTTCAAGAACCACACAAAGAAAGCAAATTAGAAAAACTTGGAGATAGGGACAATGGGTGTCTGGGGAGGAAATAAATTTCATCAGCTGAAACACACAGATGCATGACAATAAACAAATTAGCAAACATCAACTAGAGCAACCAGAAGTGAAGAGAGCGAGCAAGAGAGACTCAGAGCAATCAGTGATCTTCCCCTCTTCTGTGATCTGCAAAAAATGCTGCACTAATCACTAAAGAAGGACAGGTTGTGCAAGATAATTGACTCTGTAACTTCACTGACCTCATACAATCTCTATTGCAAGCAAGATTGCAAGAACAGTGGTGAAATTCTTATCCCAGATGGCATGTTAGCACTGTTAGTGATCAAAGTCTAACACTCGGTTCACCGCTTCCCCTCCTGATCACAATACTGCCTTGTGTTCATACAGTCTTTCCCTAAGCACTGTAATCCAGAATATGGAATTTGAGGCAAGAATATGGAAATTCTTGCCTCAAATTCAACAATAGAGCTTTCAGCCCAGTCAGTTAGCCCAGAGGAGCTCATTCTGGGGGTCAAAGAATATTAAATACAGTGGTGCCTCGCTTAACGAGTGCCTCGCTCAACAATGAATACACATAATGATGGCCTTTGCTGGAAATTTTGCCCCCTCACCTAACAATGTTTCCTATGGGGGATTTTCGCATAACGATGTTTGGGACCTTGCTTCACTTAACGATGACAGTTTTAGGTCCCCTGTTTCGCTTAATGTTTTTTTTGCAACCCTGTTTTCGTTATTTTAAAAATATTCTAAAATGTTTAAAAAATGCTTAAAATGCTTGGAATCATTAGTGCACCTAATAAAACCTTCGTTAAAGTAATTTGGCTTTGTTCTGAGTCTTTTTGAATTTTTGGTGATTTTTTTTCACCATTGAAATGTATTGAATGGGCTCCTATTGGAACGGATTAACCGGTTTTCAATGCATTCCTATAGGAAGTGGTGTTTCGCTTAACGATGTTTTCACATAACGATGTTTTAATGGAACCAATTAACATCGTTATGCGAGGCACCACAGTATCCCCTTGCATGCACTGAGCAAGCTTTTTAACATAGCTCCTGGTTGAAGTGAAGGAATCCCACTGTCACTGTTAGCTAGGATTTGCATTCGAGAACATTCTCCTCACACACTGAGTGTGCCTGTGTTTCTCTTGTAAGGACTCTGACAGAATAGGGCAATAAGATTCCTTTTTCCTCCCACTCCTACCCCATTTTCCTTCTTGATGGTGGTGGTGGTACAAATCCCATTGGCTGCTGTTTGTGAGCAGAAACAATATATTCCGGTCTCCCAGAAGCTGATGGTCCCCAACTCAGGTTGCCATTTTCGTTTTCCACATTTGTAGAAATTGGGGTTTTCACTAAGATTCAGAAATGTACAAGTGCCATCACAGATCCAGGCAAAAACTGAGTTAAAGTGGAGCACTGGGCAGATCAGACACACCTATCATGGAATGGGTTGGGGAGCTGCTGCATATCTTGACCTTGCATCATTTTGCTTAATCCTGGTAACAAATCCGATCATTCTCCTTTGATTTGGTTTTCATACAGATCAGTTCAAAGTGGGCAGATGTAATTTGAACTTTGGCCAAAAACAAGGCACAGTCCCAATTTGTAAGTTCCCTGAAACATGTAAGATTCATTCTCGCCAACCCCTGTTAAAATCTAAACATCTTCATATGCTTAACACAGTATGTGTGAAGCAATCTCAGGAGTTGTGAGCACTTGGATGGGCGTTCCATTTTACTGGTCTGTGATGTACAGAAGATAAAAATGCCCATTGTTTTGGACCAATGACATAGTAGCAAGAGGTTATGTGCATGTAGAGAATATATTGCCTCTTCTTAAGCACTTTTGGGCTTTTAAACCCTTTCCTGGGCCTCTCCCTGAGAACATGGATAATCAAGACAATTAGCATGGCTTTTGTGTTTGGCATTGTGAATTTGGAGATGGATACCTTTATGAAATGAAAGAAGTCATGATTGTAGCAGGAGATTTTTGTTCAACTATATGTTTATGATCACCAATTGAATCACTTGCAAGCTGAGATATGGGTTTTTTTTTTCAAGCTTCTGTTCTAGAATTAAATGTAAGAATTCTCCTGCTTAATCTTGAATTGAGGAAAAGCAGGACATGGGGCAGAAGAAAGCAATGAAATACAAATAAATGAATTGGGGGAATTTGTTTTATTCCTAGAAGCTCACTATGCAGTCTACATTGCACTATTATAAATTATTCATATGTTGTTAACATATGATATGTAGAGGTTTGTGAATACATTGTGCCTCTACAGTATGCTCCCTCCCCACTCCAGTGTGTGTATATACACACAAACATATAGAGGTGCAGTGGAAGTATGACATCCTATGCCTGTTTTCTAGAATTTAAAAGAGTTTGATTCAGACTTAACCATGCCAGGATTGACCCATAGAGGTGATTTACAGCATACAAGGCAGTGATGGCGATACACCATCCATTTTATATAACACTGCCCTGTATGCTGCAGATCCTCTTTGACATGAACAGGCCAGACCTAGTCATGCTTAGACCATGACAAGTGAAACCATGTCCTATTCATTTCAGTGTGTCTATCCTTGCCTGATTCAGTCTGAATCAAGCCCTCTGTTTTAAATTTTAATTCTAGGGAAGAGGCATAGGATGTCATTGTTCAACTGCATCTGGAACTGACACTGTTTTACCTGTTGCCCAAAAACTCCAGAAAGAAGAAAAACTATGGTGTGAACTGGCAATGGGAACAAACCGTCAATGGCTGATGGCCACACAGCTGTTCCGCAGTTCAGCACTCTACCCCTTCTGGCAGGTGCATACTTAGAGGCAGAGCCCAGAGGAGGTGGGACAGAAAAGCTCGAGCACTGCCTCTAAGGAGCCACATGTAGGGGTTCGGGTGCTGAATTGAGGAACAGCTATTTGGCCATCAGCTGGACCATCACAAACCACCAAACAGCCAGTATGTGCCTATCTCTGGTGAGAATATGCAAAAGTAATTTTTGACGTATTAATGCAACATAAAAGTGACTTCTATGTGGAAATGACTCATCAAAGATCATACTAGGTCATCTGAATACAAATTGAATACGGTGGTGCCTCGACTTATGAACTTAATTGGTTCCGGAACTCCGGTTGTAACTCGAAATGGTCATAAGTCGAAGCACCATTTCCCATAGGAATACATTGAAACGCGATTAATCCATTCTGGACGGGGGGGGGGGCAAACAAACCATACAGGACCCATCAGAAATGCAAAAAAAAAGCAAAGTAGAAAGCAAACAAATTGTGCAAGACCCTTCGGAAATGTGAAAAAAGCAAAGCAAAAAACAACCAAACCCTGCAAGACCCATCGGAAATGGGGGGGGGGACCCAAAAACCAAATAAGCCCTGCAAGACCCATCAGTAATGGGAAAAAACCCACCAAAACACAAACCTTGCAAGACCCATCACAGCATAGAAACATAATCCCGCCTAGAGTGGTCGAATATGACCAGATAGGCGGGATAGAAATGAAATAAATAAATAAATAAATAAATCCCACCACCCAGCCCAAAACCACACTGCAAAACCCACCCAGAACAGTTTTTTAAAAGCAGAAAGCAGCACCTTACCAGGCAGTCCGAAGCCTCCTCCAATCACACACTCTCTAACTGCTGGGAAGAAAAAGCTACAAAGAAGCAGCCTCTTTGCCACCAAAGGTTAGCAATCTGAATTCCCCGCCTTTTTCCCCTGCCTTTTTCTGGTTGTAACTCAAAGCTCCAGTCGCAAGTAGAAGCAAAATTTTGCGGCCAGAGCTGGTCATAACTCAAAATGTCAGGACATTCATAAGTTGAGGCACCACTGTACTTTCAATGATGAGTAACTAGGTGATGTGCACACTCAATGAACTGACATATGGAACAATTTAGAAATTGGTTGTTGTGTGTTTTTCAGGCTCTTTGGCCGTGTTCTGAAGGTTGTTCTTCCTAACGTTTCGCCAGTCTCTGTGCCTGGCATCTTCAGAGGACAAGAGTAGCACTCTGTGCTCTGGTGCAGTTTGTTTGGGAGTTGAATATTTATGGCTGTGAGATCAGCTTTTGTCCTTTTCAGCAGATGGGTGATTATGGTGATCAGTGTGTTTTTGTTGTGGGTGTATTGTTGTGATGAGGAGAAATTAGAAATTATCAGAACCTGTTGAAAGCCAGTTCCCTCTTTCGGGGGTTCTTTGTGTATGTGTAATGTGTAGCTCTTATATAAATGGTCCAGGGCCTTTCTATCTAGAAAATAACATCTCATTGCCAAGGTGTGAAGAGATCATCATCAGTGTTTGTAAGTGATTTGATATAGGAGGTAGTGTTCACAAGCAAGGCAGGTGCATAAGTAAAGGCTGTAAACCAGTATGTTACCCATGAAGTGGAAAAGAGTTATTTATTGTTGAAGTACTACCGATCAAGTCAATATATATATATAAATATAAATTACAAATCCAAAGTTTTTCTAAGTCAATAAGCTTTTGTCACCTATCCCCTTTTTCCATGAAAAAATGGAGATCCTTTTACCTGCTTCACATCACTTTCACAGCCTCTCAATAAGGTGTTAAAAATATCATGCAAATAATTAACTAGTGCAATTGAGCATTTAACATCACACCTGCAACGTTTGTTAACCATGAAAATTTATAGTTTAATAATGTAATATGGCACACTATAATGTGAAATATACAGCTCTCTGAGTGAAACAGCTGTAAATTTCCATGGCTAACAAACTTTGCAGGTGTGATGTTTTATGCTCCATCACACCAGTTAGTTATTTCCATGATTGCTAGCATACCATACGAGGCCACGTGGAGAATGCCTTTGGAAAGTGAAATGGGTTCTAAAGAAATGGTGAAGACAAAAACACCAGTGTGTTGACAGATTTATAAATACTTAACCATTGTGTGCATCCTTCAATCTGTCTCTCTCTCTCTCTCTCTCTCTCTCACTCACTCACACACACACACACACAGAGAGAGAGAGAGAGAGAGAGAGAGAGAGAGAGAGAAAGAGTCCCACATTCAAAGAAGCTGGTTCATGGCTACTCATATTGATTACATACCCATATATGTCACACAAAACAATGATAGATCTAGATTCAGTATTCTGATGGACCACAAGTCCATCATTTTGACTAAGAGGTTGGAACAACCAGTGTCCAGACATTTTAAATGAACATCAGAGCCTGTCTGACTTGCCTTTGGTTGGATTAGAAATGCCGCCAAATTGAAACATTTTAGAAAAGACGGAAAACTGCTTTGTGATACCCTGCCCTCTAGGTAGGGTGACTGCAAGCTAAGAAATAGCATATATTTACCCAAACGAGAAAAGAAGGAGGTGGCAGTTGAAAAGTTTTGTTTAAATATTTCTGTTTGTTAGGCACTCTTACAAGTGTGCATGTAGCTATACATATGAGGCATTTAGTAGATGTTACTCTTCACTAGTAAAGATGCTGGAATATCTGGATAACTGGAATAATTATTCTTACAATGCTGCACTTAATAATAATTTCCCATGCCATTTTTGGCTTTAAACATGTATGCTTTAAAACATTTGGCCTTAAAGATATGTGTGGTATGACAACGATCATATAAAATAATAATATATAATTAAAAGTTACAGGAAGAAGAGATTCAATTCGTATATTCAGGCAGTATCCAAATGAAAACTCTCAGAATCATAGTTTGGGAGGAAATGTCATAGAACTAATATTAGACTTGGGTTTTCATGTCTCAGCTATGAGTAGGAATACTGATTTTTAAAAATCCTTCAGCTTATACATTGATTATCGTAACTAATGGTATCTCAAGGCAGTGAAATGAAACATTTAAACTTTGTGCACTAAAGATTCAGATTATCTTGGGCCATTTCAGGAACTTTCTAATCTGACTATGGTGATACATGGTTCCTATCATGATATTCTAGCATCATGGTCTACTTGGGTGAGTCAACAAGTAAAAGCTGGCTTGAGGTCCGGGGGTGGTCAAATTGAGGCCGGCCGGGTTCTTGCTATCTTTAAGACTGCGAAAACATGAGGCCAGGGAGTCACCCATTTGTTGCTTAGGGGGTCCTTTGAGACCTCTGTGATTTAACCTGAATCTGCACTACGGCAGGCCCCGAATATTAAAAATTCTCCATTCAATTGTCTGGATTTTTGGCCGAGAGTGTTTGTGGTACTTAAAACCAGGTCTTGCCTTGACCAGCTACCCAGAGCTTTGGTATTTTTGTTGGTGTAGTAGCAATTCTACCTTGATGGCTTGGCATAAGAGTCTTATGCACTTTCCCTTGTGGGTTTTTTGGAACTGCCTGAAAGCACTGGTTAGTTGGGTCATACTAGAATATTGGGAGGTACTTGTACCAGGCAGACTTCCCTAGCAATGACCATGTTTAACTCTTCTAGATTTCCCACTCCAGGAACAATAGGGTAGTATGGTTGAGGGGTTAGAGTAGGGCTCCCTGAACTTGGTGCCATCAGACAATGCAAACCTAATTCAAAAATGTGTAATGGGTTGGGAACAAGAAGGAACCTTTCCTGCAGGCAGACCTGCCCTCAGCTGGTCCTTTTATATCTGGAATATTTAGGACTACACTCTGAACATGCTTGCTGACCCTCAAGGAAATTTGTAACAAGTATACAAAACCAACTGTTTAATGATGTTCTATGCCCTGGAATTAGGGTGACCAGGTGAAGAAGAGGATAGTGTTGATTTACGTTTAATACTTTTTTGAAGGAATAAATTTCATCAGATGCAGTTTGTATTAATACCTACACTTGGTGAAATTTCCTTTTGTAAACAACTATTAAAGGTACAAGAACCCTGTCCTGTTTTTAAGTGCTCACCCTATCCAGAAATCTTCCCAGTGAGAGATACATGTCATTCTTTTACACACTGCATTAAATTTGACAGCGAAAACATTTATTTTATGTTACTGAATCCTCTTAGACATTTATTTAAATACATTTATTTAACTGATTGTTATTCAATCAATCTTCTAAAAATAGAACTCGACACAGCTATAGAATATTACTTTTTTGTATTATGTAGCTGTTTTTAATGGCTGTCATGCTGATCTCCTGAGGGAAGGATACCAATGATTTAAAAGAAAAAGGAAGGGGAGGAAAGAAAGAAAGAAAGAAATTACTGTAAGGATTATGTGGGCATGGATGTGCTGCATCGTGTCAGTGCAGTCCTACGTAGCCTGAACCAGTGGTGATGAAGAAGAATTGGGCCAGGGATGCTAAGGGGAAATGATAACTGTGTTGTCAGATTATCCGATGGAAGCTCAGAACTAGGGGAAAATCCACATCTGTTAAGCATATGGACCTTAACAGCACCAGTTCCCTGATATCTTGATACTTGATAGAACATGTAATGCCTTTAGCTGAGAAAGTAGGGAAGTTTTGACATTGTTAATAAAATGGCAGAAGGCTGGCTTTGTTCATTCTTCTGTTTTAGAGACAGATTTAAGTAAGAGGAGCACATTTAGAATACTTTCCTGAAAATAGCAGTAGGTGTTGTTGCTGTTTTGATACCCATAAAAATTATAACAGCAAAATATATTATAGAAGATGCTGGTAAAAGAATTATGAAACAGCTGGTCTTACTTGTACAGACCGTTGCATTATATGTCAACATAGTATGATACAAAACTTACAAGGAAGTAGGAATACCTTATTTTTGGTTTTTGTAAGGGGAAAAAAATCAATGTCATCTCCAAGGTATCTTATCTGACAGATGAAGACTACAAATATAACAGAAAATCATGCAGTGTTTTCTGCAGAAGTTGTCAATAGAAGCAGTGTATCAACTTTTAAGATAAATGCTGATATTATCTCTTGGAAATGTATGGTTGCGGGTTGCAAAATTTACGAGGAAATAAAATATAGCATAAAAGAATACAATAAAGTACAATTTATTTTGGTTTCATACTGCATCATTATTCTAACACAACAGAGGAGACTGTCTTTGAAAAATATACACGGACACGATAGTAAAACATGCAATAAACAATAGCAGCGGATAAATAGCATGTAAGTTTAGTTGTTACATTTGTTACTAATGTTTAAGCAACAGTGCTGGCGTGGTTGCATGAACGTTAGTAACAAATGTAACAACTCCAAGACATTGAAGCAGCATCAATCCCATCCAGAATCGGTGACAGTCCCATTCATACTTACTGTTAATCCCATCCATCAAAGTCTAGCCCTTGTGCAGAAATGGTTCTGCACTTGCACATTTAATTGCAACAATGGTGGCTGTAATGTGCCACTTGCGTAATTAACCTTATAATTGCTATTCCATCTCAAGGGAAGCAATTGGGAGATCAATTACAGCTTTTGTCCAATGTCATATGTAATTTGGACTCGTGTCAGTCCAGAACCAACAGAGAATTTCCTGATTTGGGCTTCTTGTGGGTTATGGATCTTGAATATCTGTGTTTTCATTAATGTGTATAATGAATCCTCTAATACAGGTTGCATCTGTTCCATGCATTGCTACGACTAGTTCATCACCTGTTGGCCGTCCTGGTGATAAGGTGCATTATATAATGTTCAATGAATGAAATACAGTATATTTAACCAAATGCATACACTGTGGGGAAGGATGTGTGTGGAGAAAGAAGACAAAGCAGTGTTAGAAGAATGGCTCTGATTTGGCCCTGGGACTGAGGAGTGTGAAAAGATGTAACATCCATTCTTTTGTATTCCCTCGTGAGCTCAAAGTCCTGACATAAATAGAAAGAGCTAATGAGACATAAAAGCAAAGTTTGGAAAACTATACATGGGAAGACTTAATATGGTGATGTGCAGAAGTAATCCATCACTGACCTTTGATAGGCTGATGATGCAGAAGACAGATCATCATCCTGCCACTGCTTAGTTATGGATGGCTTCTACATGTCCATACATTCTTCTTTCTACAACTAACTTTCCAAGCTCTACAGAAAAGCCATCCAGGCTCAGGAGATGAATTCATAATTCAAGACAACACAGGAGCTGAGTTGACACCCTCGAGTCTTTCTTACTGGTTTCTACAGCAAAATGGAAGAAAAGCTATCTCAAAATGAGAGGAAATCTCATTCACAAGATCCATCCTTGCTGACAGTATTTAGGGCAGTGGAGCAGTAGGTGTACACACAGATGCAACCTTTAATGGGAGCAATCTGGTGAAATCTTGTCAGTTTGCCCCTCTTCAGTACTTAAACATGATATTTCATAATGATATTTCGGCGCCAGGTCAAAACCTTCCTGTTCCAGAAGGCTTTTAATTGAAATAACATCAACTGTGGTTCTTGATGATGGCAATTGTAATTGTATTTAAGTCATATTTTAATTGTATTTTAACCATTTTATATTTTATTGTATTGAATTTTAATTGTTGCAAGCTGCCCAGAGACCTTTTGGTAGAGTGAGCGGCATATAAATTAAATAAATAAATAAATAAATAAATAAATAAATAAATAAATAAATAAATATATAACAAACAAACAAACAAACAAACAACAAACAAACAAACAACAAACAACAAACAAACAAACAAACAGTTAGAACTGGATATGGAACAACTGATTGGTTCAAAATTGGGAAATGAGTATGAAAAGGCTGTATATACAGTGGTTAAACTGCTGTACTGCAGAGAAAAATGTGCTCACGACCTGGCGTTTAATTCCAGGTAGCGGCTCAAGGCCTTCTATACTTCCGAGATCGTTAAAATCAGTACCCAGCTCACTGGGGGGGAGGGGAATGTGTAGCCTGCATAATTAACTTGCAAACTGCCCAGAGAGTGCTTGAAGCGCTATGGGGTGGTATATAAGCAGAACGCTTTGCTTTATTTTGCTTTAACTTATATGCAGAATACATCATGCGAATGGCTGGACTGGATGTATCCCAAGTCTGAATTAAGATTGCCAGAAGAAATATCAACAACCTCCGATATGCAGATGATATCACTCTGATGGCAGAAAATGAGTAGGAATTAAAAAAACAAAACCTTTTAAGAGGAAAGCACAAAAATGGTCTGAAGCTCAACATCAAAAAAACTAAGATCATGGGCACTGGTCCCATCACCTACTGGCAAACAGAAGGGGAAGATATGGAGGCAGTGACAGATTTTACTTTCTTGGGATCCATGATCTCTGCAGATGGTAACAGCAGCCACAAAATTAAAAGAATCCTGCTTCTTGGAAGGAAAGTGATGACAAACCTAGACATCTTAAAAAGCGGAGACATCACCTTGCTGACAAATGTACACATAGTCAAAGCTATGGTTTTTCCAGTATGGAAGTTAGAGATGGACCATAAAGAAAGCTGACCGCTGAAGAATTGATGCTTTTGAATTGTGGTGCTTGAGGAGACTCTTGAGAGTCCCCTGGACTGCAAGGAGAACAAACCTATCCATTCTGAAGGAAATCAAACCTGAGTGCTCACTGGAAGGACAGATCCTGAAGCTGAGGCTCCAGTACTTTGGCCATCTCATGAGAAAGAGAAGACTCCCTGGAAAAGACCCTGATGTTGGGAAAGTGTGAAGGAAAGAGGAGAAGGGGACAACAGAGGATGAGATGGCTGGATAGTGTCATTTAAGCTACCAACATGAATTTGACCCAACTCCAGGAATCAGTGGAAGACAGGAGGGCCTGATGTGCTCTGGTCCATGGGTCATGAAGAGTCGGAAACAACATAATGACTAAACAATAACAACTCCCTTTTGTGTACATTGTGATCACTGATAAGACTAATTAGAACTATTCCCAGACTCGTATTGACCTATAAGTTCACGCTTTTCAGTTTGCACATTAACTTGATTTTTAAAACCAAACAAAAAACAAGCAACTATTAGATGCAAATGTGAAGGTGCATTTTATTTCCAAACACCTAATTTAAAGCATTTTTAAAGATTGGTGTAGAATATATGAGGACCTCCAAATAGAGCGAACTTCTGCTCTCCACGTTGGTACATTAGAAAGTATGGATTGGGTCAGTATGTATTGAAGTTTGCAATGACTAAATCTCTCAGACATCCTTAAAAAGAATAGAAAAAATGGATCCAGGAGACATTTTGTTGTTTCTTAAATCAGTGCCTCACAGAACCTCTCAATTCCTGCAGTGGGTATAAGTTCCACATGGAAAGAGTTCTAATTCAAATTGACACCTGCTCATATAACCCAAGTAAAGCAGCCATTAATCTACTCCTTTGACAGACTGATTCTGACTGTACTGAAGAGAATGAGACAAGCAGACAAAATAAAGGGCAAGGCCGTAGCCCAGTAAATCTTAAAATTAATTACTGCTTATATTAGTCCTGATAAATAATTTAAATATTTTTGTTTTGGTTTTCTTTTGGCTCGTCACTATGTATATATTTTTTGTTTACAGAGAAACGTACGCGCGGGCGAAGGACGCATTTTCGCGCCATTGAGCCCCGCAGCGTTTTTGCCTCCCCGGGGCCGGAAGAGCAAGCAACGGGCCACGTGACGAAGGGGAGGGGCCGGCGCTGATTTAAGGAAGCGCCGGCCCGTTGGCAGTTCCTCTTTCGCTTCTGGCACCCACCCGCCCACCCTATTTCTAGTGTGTCTTAGGGGTCGCCTTTTTTGGGGCCGGATAGGAATTTTTGACCCTTATCCTGATTGGCTTAAGGATGGGGGGATTTTTCGCCTATCCCACACTGGAAAAGGGTTTGTTGGCATTTGATGGTGGTTTTTGTATAATCGGTCACACGGGCGGGTAGTGCGGGAATAACTGGTTGTCACGGTGTGTCCCCTTTGGTAATTAGCATAAAGCAAACAGCGCGTCGCTTCTGACGGCTCTGCGGATCATGCGATTACAGGGCCGAAGGAGGCTGATGCGCTGGACCACTTTCGGACCAAAGGTCATCAAATACGATGGCCTGAGGTCCGGGGTGTTAATTGAGGCCTGACAGGTTTCTCCGGTCGTTAGACAGCTGGAACCTGGGGCCTGGGACTCGCCCATTGACTGATAAGGAATTATTTGGAGTTATTTCCCCGCACTACCGCAGGCCCCCTCAAGTTTGGAAATAGTTTATCTGGTTGAATTTGAATTGGTATTTAATAAAGTGTGGCCCATATTTAAATTCCAATAATAGTTGTCTTGCGTCTTCATTTCGGGGCTTGGGGCGGCAAGAACTGTTCCACTGTTATAAAACGTGCTAGTGAGACTCATATTCAGACATGATACAACTCTTCACCAGCTCCAATAATAATATTTGTAAGGATTTCATGTATTAGTAATGTAGGACAAGAAATTCTAATATGCATTAGAAATGAATGGAGTATAATTTTTGAAGTTTTGCTGCATTAGGTGTATCTCAATTATTTATGTAATATATTTATGTATGCTATTAATGCTAATACTCTGTTTACATATCTGTCTTTTTATTGGCAGGAAAGGATGATGGAATGAGCTATCAGAATGACAGATATTAGGCTCACTGAAAACAACATGTATCAAAAATATTGGTGGTGGGGTTGGGGATCTGGCACTAATTCTGTGGCAATAGTAAACTCAATTACAAAGTTATGGTGCCTGTGCAGCCCAGTAGGGCTACTGAAAAGCAAGAAGTATTTGGTAAGAGTGGATGTAGATTCAGGAAAAGGTACTCTCTTATCCACACAATAATGTTTTTCTGAAATTTACTGAAATAGCAATACAGATCTTTAAGGTGTATCTGGAGCTGTACCTTTTTCTTGAACCACTCCTTGTTAGATGCAACTAGTGATTCACAACTGGGGCCAGATTGGTTCATCTGAGCACAGGAAACAAACAAAAATGGAAATTCGTAAGTCAGTGAAAACTCAGTTAATGAAATTGAATTCTGGGATAATGGGGAAAGGAGGGCACAAGGAAGGAAGGGAAAGAAGTTTAGATGGTGTATTAATCCTGTAGTGAATTTCCCCAGTGCTATTTTGTTTTCTGCTTGAAAGACTATTAGCTCCCTCTAGTGATACCTGTAATATCATTATGAATAATAATCAAAAAAGGGGGAAACGAAGTAGTTGATTTTGTACTTGTGCATAACAGTTATCTGTTTGGTTGTTTTGGGTTTTTCGGGCTCTTTGGCCATGTTCTGAAGGTTGTTCTTCCTGATGTTTTGCCAGTCTCTGTGGCCAGCATCTTCAGAGGACTGGAGTAGGAACTCAGTCCATGCTCTGTTGTGGATTTTTTGGGCTCTTTTTGTTTTCTGTTTGCTTGCTTGTTTGTTTGTTATTTTGACTTATGTACTGCCCCATAGTGCAATGCAGTCTCTGGGTGATTACTGGTTTCATTCACAACAATACAAGAAGGGCAACTTGAAGACAGGATCGATGTTGTCTTCTGAATCAAACTATATGATATGGAGATCTATCACAGAATATCCAAAATTGTGTGTACCATAGCGGTAACATTTATACACACCAGTATTATTACAATTATCAACTTGTAATGAAATTATCATCTTTTCTTGAGTCTGAGTCATGGTGACCCTTTTCAGGGCTTTCTAAATATAAATACTCTGAAGTAGTTTGCCATTCCTTTCTTTTGGGAGCACCCTGGAATTGTGCAATTTGCCTGAGGTCACAAGGCTGGCTCATTGCACAGTAAAAAAAAATTATCTCAGCTTGTGGATTCACACCCATGTCTCTTACTCACCTATCTAGCCAGCTAACAACAGGAGAGGAAAATAATTGAATCTATTGTTGGATGTCTTGTGTGATGGTTACCTCCTTAGTCTGATTTTGCATTTTGCTTACATCTTCCCCCACTTGAATGCACATCCTCATCGTGGTGAGGATGTTTGAGTGTGTCAGGGAAGCTGATGTTTGTACCATAGGGAATCTGGATTCTGTTATGAATCTGAATTCCTTGCAGAATCACCCAAAGCAAAATGATGAAAACAGACTAAGATACAGTCATTGTCTTTGGAAATATTGACATAAGAGAATAGATAGTTGCACTAGTGATGTGTGTAGAGAAACTCCTGTGGGACAACTACTGGGAAATAGCCATTGCTCTCAAGCTAACTCAGAACTGTACAGAGGAAGGCAATGGTACAAGGTTTCTTAGGCTGTTTTATTACAACTTCCAACAGCCTTACATATGCTTTATTAAGGACTTTAATTAGTGAGTTTCCTTCCATTTTCGTTTAGGCTATGCACTTTCTAAGTAAGGGTGTATATTTCATGCTCCAAATATATTGTTATGCCACATACTTTTTTTATCTTAACTGTTTTCACTTCCTTTCAGGATAAACCTCCATGTAAAGGTGAGAAAGAAAGAGGCCAGCAGACAGGCAAGTATTCAGGCCCTTCTTGCTGGCCATGTTTGTCCTCCCCAAGCACCCCCTTTCTCTTAATCAACCAGTGAGAGTATTTTCAAGGTACAAAAAGAGGACATCCACTCTGTTCCCTCAGTGTGTTCCATGCCAGGATGGTTCTGTATTGTTGAATATCAGTCGCTGTGGCTGAAGAGGGATTCTTGGACTGTAGATACTGTAGGGCATCTGTGCTTTTCTTGTGGCGGAATGATGACTTGCCCAAATCTAGGGTGAAAGAGAATTTTTTGAGTTTGGACCATCTTAACAGAAGTTGTGTATCCCCATCTCCTGAGACATGTACAGAGAACTATTGTATCCTGTGTCAAGAATTCTCACAGTTGCAAGACTGACAGAATGTTTCCAAGGACACACACAAAAATCACATGCTTTGAAACGTGAATGGCTAAAATGAACATAATAAAATAGAGCATTATACTGATTTAGAAAAAAAAAGTTACTATTGGGAAAAATATGTGCAAGTTGACATAATGAAAATAAAGAATGAAGTACTTTATTAAAAATAAAGAATGAAGTACTTTAAATGTCTTATTTTCGGTGAAACACAGTAGACATAAAGAGAGATGAAAGTTCCTGGAAAAAGCTGGTAAAACTAAAGCACCCTTGGTTTTAGTACATTTGCTTTCAATATGCTGTGCTTGTATTGAGGACTTCCTAACATTTATCCTCTAAGTGAACTTTATTCAAACCAAACTATTGGTCATATCAGTATATCTATCAGGAGTGGCAGTGGGTCTAACAGGCAGAATCCTATGAAGAGTAGAAAAAGACTCCAGAAGACAGGAAGGGCTGGATTTCATCGTAAGTTTTCTGCACAGCGTCACATGGCAACATGTTCCCTCACCCCTCCCTCTGAGCCAGCTCACCCACTGACCTGCTGGCACACACTGCTCCTTTCCTCCCCATCAAATGATCTTCCAGTCTGGGCAGGAGCTTGGGCTTCCCTTCTCCACCTCCTCCAGCTGCTGCCCACTCAGATGAGGAAGTAGGGCAGGGATTCCTGCAGCACTGCCTTTGAGTGGCCAGCTGCTGGAGGAGGCAGAGAAGGGAAGTCTAGTCTCCTGCCCAGACTGGAAGATCACACAAAGGGGGGGGGGGAAGCAGCATGCACTGGCAGGTCAGGGGGTGAGCTGACAAAGGGGGAGGGTGAAGAGAATGCACAGCAGTTGTGCTGCTTTATGATGACAAAGGGGCACAAAGTACTACTTGTATGTCAGGTGGATCTCCCAGAATCTATCTATCTATCTATCTATCTATCTATCTATCTATCTATCTATCTATCTATCTATCTATCTATCTATCTATCTATCTATCTATCTATCTATCTATCTATCTATCTATCTATCTAATCTGTCTGTCTGTCTGTCTGTCTGTCTGTCTGTCTGATTGATTGATTGATTGATTGATTGATTGATTGATTGATTGACTGATTGATTGATACCCCGCTCATCTGGCCTAAAAGGCCACTCTAGACGGCTTCCAGTGAATAGAGATTATGGGATTTCTAATCCTCCACCCCTCCCAAAGGTATATTCTCATTAATTTATAAAAGAGAGTTAAATGTCATAGGTAGATAAGAAAGGATATAATGGCTAACAGAGAAAAGCTGATGTACAAATGCCTGATTTCATAAGAGTGTGCAAGAATTTTATTTAACTGCTCCCTGAGTTAAAAAGGAAAGCTATAAAAAAGATCCAGTAAAGACTCAAATGAGGGTAACCTCACCTGCTGCAGTTCTGTTTTGCAGCTGTATTGCCAGTAAACTGTGCATCCAATTTTTGTGTTTGGTGTCAACTTCTACAATAATGACGCTAGACATGTCTTTACACCCAATCACTTCTAAGTGTTCTAAGTAGAATTCTACTCCAATATTAGTCTGTGCAATGTGGTGGGATGGGATCATAACTGTATAGTTTATAAGGTATTTAGAACCAAGTATAGGGCCTCATTTATGTTGTTCAGTCATATGTAGTTTTTCTGGGATTTGCAGTGCTTTTATATATATATAAAAGCACTGAACACCAGCCATTGTACAGCTGTACAATGATATCGTTTACTAAAATGAGCTTTTATGCTGGTGATCATTGCTAAATTTACCTTGAACAAATTTATTGATTGCAAAGCACTCACAAATGCACAATTCTCCTACGTCTGCAGGAGCATGCACAGTCACATCGTGTGGTGGAACAGCAGCTTAGACTGCAAAAATGAAAATTTATGCTCATGATGATTCCTTGCCCAGATTGCTTTGAGCTATTCAAACTAGCTGCTGTTTAAAAAATCTCCTCACTTCCCCACCTTTATTCTTGACCTTCTACTGCCAGAGACCTTTGGGTAGTGCGGGCGGCATTTAAGTTAAATAAATAAATAAAATAAAATAAATAAAAATGGTCTTTTCTAACATCTTTGATTATTCAAACTCTGATACATAGTGCAGATACAATATTGTGTACTAGTGCTGCACTAGTCCTCAGGCACATTTGCAATATTCCCTCATAGAGGAATAAAATGTATTTGGGAATTGTTAGCTCAAAAGCATGGCAAACCACAATGAGGTTATTGTGGAATTCCAATTCCAGTACTTATTTGAATTCCACAATCGAAACTAGAGCTTTGACCATGGATAGCTCAGTATTTCTCTCTATGTATTTATTTATTTAAAATATTTGTACTCGATCACATGTCATAGGATCTCAGAGAGAGCTACAAAGCTGTATAAAACTTTCCAGAGCACAGAGTGCTGACCTCTGAAGATGCCGGCCACAGAGACTGGTGAACTGTCAGGAAGAACTACCTTCAGAACACGGCCAAAGAGCCAGAAAAACCCACAACAACCTTTAGATCCGGGCCGTGAAAGCCTTCGCGAATATATACAACAATTTAGCTCAGTAGGTTGAATCAACAGGCTGAGACTTTGAATCCTCATTATGTTTCCTAGGAGAAAGATCAACCATGATGATTCAGAAATGTGCGGCCAGTGGAGTTGACTGTATCTATGGTACCTCTAGTTCTTAATTTGTCTTTGTATCTCTTGATAAGTAGTTCTTTTTTGTGTGGGGGTGTTGAATATTACATTTATGCGTTGTTGTTGTTTGGATTGCTGCTAGAAGGAGTCTTTCACATCATGGCTATAATAAGCCAGCTCTGTTGCCTTCCAATTTGAAGGAACATCTGTGACATGTAACCCTAATATGAGAACTATATTGGAGCACCTTCCACCACACTGAATGTACCCATTGTCTTCCTTTTTTAAAAAAAAGAGAGAAAAGCACATGTTTTGCTGACCAAGGAGCAAGTGTCCTTTCCGTCTAGGAAGTTGCTGAATACTGTGAGATTGTACTGGTTGATATTTATCACAATTTACCTTCTTCCTCAATGAAGAAAGTCCTACCAGCTGTCAGATTTGGGGGTGAAGGCGATGCCCAAAATTTAATATTGATTAAATCTATTGCTTTGTTGAAATTAAAATGTCACAATTATGTATTGTTTTCTTTTAAGGAAAAAAAAGATTTTGGAATCCTAGGAGAAGAATCTTGTACTCTGTCTATGCTAGAAAAAAATTGCTCTGCACCCTTATGAAACACTTCCCATGTGTTTAAAACCTAGCAAAACTGGGTGACATTTTCGGCAGGCCGAGGGCTATTATTTTTGTGAATAATATGCTGTGTAAGTTGGGACTGAGCATAACGATCTTCTAAGTTTCACTTCCAAGAAATGAAAGAGAAACTTGTCAAAGAAAATGTTTATTTCTTGGAGAGTTTTTAATTTTCTCCTTGACATTTCATTTATGTGTCTTCTAAATGTAAGACAGTTGAGACATGACAACGCAAAAGTCTTGAAAAGAAAGCTTCGTAAGATTCCTGGTAATTGAGTGTTCCCTGAAATAAAGTGGGAGCGAAACACTGGAGGGGGAGACACTGCAGTCTGCAAATCTAGCCCGTACTAAGATTTGTTCATATATTATTGTGTGCATTGCAAAACAGACTCAATTCTGTACATATTTCTCAAAAGTTTGCTGTGCAATACTTCTGGAAGTAAAGGATTAGACACCTGTACACTGTTGCTCAAGGGATGCTTTGCCAATGCTTTCCCACTCTTCAGGGAGGCTCCTTCTACATCCTCTGACAGATACATAACAATAGAAGCAGAGAGGAAGCTCTGAGTTAACTGGGGAGACAAGATTTTGGAACATTGCCCTACCCCAAAGTATTTGGTTGGGCATCACTCTGGACTGAAACCCTGACCTACCAAAAAATAAAAATAAACTAAACACCCAACAGAACCATGCTTAGGAAACTGGTTGGATCAGACTCTTTGGGAGAAGATTCACTTCCCCAAAGGAGAGGGAGTTACCCAACCCATTGATGTCAGGGCTACCCACGCGCAAGATTTCTGTCTTGTCCAGATTCAACCTCAGTCTATTTGCCCTCATCCACTCCAGAATGGTCCCCAAGCAGCATTCAGGGGTCAGAACAGCATCCACTGCATTAGAAAAAAAAGGAGAGGTACAGCTGGGTGTCATCAGAGTACTGATGACGCCGGGCCCCACAACTCTGGATGACCTCACCCAGGGGCCTCATATAGATATTAAGTAGCATTGGCGAGATGATCAACCCCTGCGAAACCCCGCAATTGAGGATCCATGGGGTAGAAGTCATCTTGCACTCTCTGGGGACGGTCCTCCAAGAAGGAACAGAGCCATGCCAAGGCAAGGCCACCAATCCCCAACTCAGGGAGCCACCCCAGGTGGATACCGTGCACTATACAGAAAAGTTCCGCCTGCTGGTTGTGAGCTTTGCTTATCTGGTCAGTGAAGAATGCTCTTCTAGCAACCTTTACCCTAGCTAGGTAAAGCTTAGACACAATCCTGGCAGCTTTTAGATTAATTTCCATCCGGGCCCTTCTCCAGATGCCCTCTAGCCTTCTCTAATCATGCTTCATGGCCCTCAGCTGCTGGTTAAACCAGGGAGATGTTAGGGCTTGGCAGCTGAGAGGGTGATCATGTCGACCGCCTTTGTGGCGGTGGTAACCAGCCATCCACCAGAGCATTGACAGGAATGCCGAACAAGTCAGCCTGAATCCCCTGCATGGTATCTTGGAATCCATCACCTGGATCTTAATGGGTCCAAGCTCTCCGCGGGAGGCAAGTGCCACTGAGAGGCTGCATTTAATTAGGTGGTGATCGTCAATGACAAGGGGGCCAATACCAAGTCAGCCACCGTGGGAGTACACCCATTCTGCTCGGCAGCAAAGACCAGATGCAGCATATGGCTACCCATGTGGGTAGAACTGTTGACTTGCTGGGTCAAGTCCAAAGAAGCCATGGTTTCCACAAACTCATGAGCTGGACAGGAAACCTCAGCTTCCACGTGAATGTTGAAATCCCCCAGAACCAATAGTCTGGGGGACCTCAACAGCATCACGGAGACAAAAATCCGCCAGCTCCAGCAGGGACTGCGCTAGATTGGGGGGAGCGCGGAATGGCAGCACAATCCAAAAGCCAAGCCTGGCCCCAAGTGACATGTGGATAGCCTCCAGACTCAGCCTCGCCACCTCAGAGAGCCTGGCAGCCTCAAAGATGTCTTTTATAAACAATGGCAACTCTCCCCCACCTGCCTGGTCTGCCCTGGTGCTGTATGGCATACTCAGGTGGACATATGAGGGAAAGAGTAGCTCCGCCCTCAGTGCCCACCCATGTATCTGTTATATAGGCCAGGTCTGCCCATTCCTCCAGGAGCAAGTCCTGGATGAGTTGGGTTTTTTGTGGACAGATCTGGCATTTATTAATAACCAGGGACAGAGAGGGAGGTCAGATAGGCTGGTTACCTAGGTTCAAACAGGTGGCATCAGAGCTAGAACAGGGGGCAGCCTTCAAATGTCTGTCCACTGTTCTTCTAAGTTTGATTGCTACTGTGCCAACACCATATCTCCCCCTGCCCATAATTACCCGTATATTAGAAGCACCCTCTCTGGAATAACAGGTGTTTCGCTACATTGTAGGAAGAGGAAGGAGGGAGGAAAAACCTTGCACCTGACCAGGGAAGGAAACGTTAGAGCTTAGGATCAAAACCAAGTGCCGAACTCGGGATCTCCTAAAATGGCCAAAGCTCCCTCCTGCACCATTTCTCTCCCCTCATCACCCAATCACTACCGATATTCCATTATGCCCCCACAAAATCAACTCCCCAGGCAGATCAGCTTTAATTCCACCCAGGGGAGAAGCAAAAGAGTGCGAGAGAAAGAAAAAAGAGGGAATATGGTAGTACCATGTGGTATAAATCAGCACATGACAAACAAGTGGGTGTAGGTTTTAATGAATCATGCAAGATTATTACTGGCTGCCTGTAACCTCCCTTCCCCTCCATTGAGAAAGTACATTATTTGGCTGCCATTGCCCCTCCAGAAGTACATTGAGAGGTGTTAACAAATAATAAATGAAATGAGGTAATAAAGCACCAACGCACCCAGGCAATGATCCCTAG
Organism: Pogona vitticeps; assembly: GCF_051106095.1. Classification (NCBI taxonomy): domain Eukaryota; kingdom Metazoa; phylum Chordata; class Lepidosauria; order Squamata; family Agamidae; genus Pogona; species Pogona vitticeps. Next base: position 50,062,336 of record NC_135784.1, on the reverse strand, counting down.
GCAATGATTAAAATCAAGCAAAACTTTCCTGCACACATCTCAAGGTCTAAATATGAAACCAGAAGAGGCTAGGCTAAACCTATGGAGAACAAATATAATACACCTTGCCAAATAGATGACTGCTGAAAAGTGTCTCCCACCAGGACAAGATTATGGCTGGACCATCTGGAAGTCACTTAAGAAACTTTGAAGCAAAGTAGGAAGATCAAAGAAGAATCAAGTAAAATGGGGCTACAGGACAACTTTTCTGTGACTGGAGAAATTTAATCAACACAATTTATGCCCCATCACATGTACAAAAGAAGATCTAGCAAATAAATGAGCTAACACTATTGAAATAGCCTGCTTCTTGTAAAAAATAGAGATAGGGATTAAGTCTAGGTTCAAATTGCCCCCCCCCCAGTGACACAATGAAGAATGAATCATTTTGTCATTTGTCAGGTCTTACCCCCCCCCCCCTTGCTATGCCTTGGGACATAGCAAGAGGGGGGAAACAGGGATCAAAGTGATCATACAGCCGTGGCTGCAGGATTGCTTTGATCCCTTTCCCCCTCCTATTGCTAAGCAAGAATGGGGAAAGCAGGGATCAAAGCGTTCCTGCAGCAGCTGGAGGAGCCCTTTGATCCCTCTTTGATGCCTTCCCTCCTCTGGACATAGGAAGAGGAGGAAAGGAAAACCAAACCATTCCCCTGCCACGGGGGGTGGGAATCCCTTCAGGCAGGCTTTGGCAAACCACCCAAACCCCTCTCTGCTTATACTCCTGAGGAACAGCTGATCCACGGGGGCATAAGCAGATAGGGAATGAAGGGACGAATATAAGGGTTATATTCTGGACCCCAAGAATATGAAGCAATGAATATCTGACGAATTAGGGATATTTAACAAATATACTGATTATTTTTTATATTCGACCTCATGTCTAGTCAAAAATAGTCTAATTATCTTATCTTAAAAAATATTTTACCTATAATTAATATATATGTATAATTTTAAATTATACAATGCTCTGATATGAATAAAGAAAGAAGGAAGTCTCAAAAGTATACATTTTCTATACTTCTTTGCAGGCAATTTTCCCATTAAGCAAAGAACTGTTGTGTGTACACTTTTGAAATATAGCTATTTTGTCTGCACTGTTTTAAATGTACATATGTATTGCTTGAATATTTTAAAATGTATACATTTTTGCCCCTTTAAAAAGAATTATACTTTGGCAAAATATGGATTTTCATGTCTAAGCATTTTCCAGCTCTTTTTTGGATTAAAAAAAAATACATAGATTTCCTGTGTGCGAAACAAAAAAGGAAACAAAATTAATTTTTTGCTTTTCTTTACTGCATGACATTAGCTCCAATTTTTGAGGCCCCTTAAGGCAACTTGGTCTTGGAGCTGGCCTCAGTTGTGAGTCTCTGGCCATGAATGAGGAAAGATAGGTTTGGGGGATGTAAACTGTCTTTTAAAAACTAGGAGATATCCTTATGGTACAAGACAAAACCATTTCACAGGCATGGCAAACCAACATAGTCCTGGCAGCAGAGTTGCTTAGTAGACACTTGGAGTTTTAATGGTTCTGCTAAGATTCTTAAATCCTGTTAAAGTAACTCTGGATCCAAGAAAAATGTGAACATACATAGCAGTATTTTTGTTCCTAATTAAAAATATATTCGAGTTAGGGTAAGTGACTTCTCTATTTTTATCATAAAATGTCACCTGTATTCTACTTCATCTCACGTTTCTTTCTTTCTATGATGTCGTGAATAAATAATGTACATATAATATCAAAGCAAATTGCTTCTTCAGTATGGTAGGCTTAATGACTCATCAGGCTGAGACAGTCTGATGATTAATTTACTCAAACAAGCATGTTTGACAGAGAAGGTCAAAGGGGTTGTAATTTTCCAGATTTTTGCATATGCTACCATTTAGAAGGTAGGTTGTATATTGAAAATGGATTTTTATAGGTTATATTCTGAAAATGTCACCATTTGGATTTCATCCACCATTGCATGGGGGGGAAATTGCTCCATGTAGATCTGTTTTGTGGGCCAGTCTTCTAACGGGAAGAGAATGGAAAGGAAATCACTGTGAAAAGAAATCATAACCTGCTGTCAGTTTCTATACAGTGTTCCTGTTTCACTGTTTCTATTATGCATTCAACCCACATGATGGCCAGGTGCTCTAAAAATTAAGTTGAGATCTCTTGAGAAATTTGAGCCTTTCAAAACCAGATTCCATTTGGAGACAAAACAAAGAATTGGTGTAAACATGTGTTGTTGTTGTTTTTAAAAAGCCCTGAAAATAGAATGGTCAAAAAACTTTTTTACTGAAAAGTAAAATGCAGCAAATTTCATTCCTATGGGCAACAATCAAACTCTGTATTATTCTGGTTTTTGTATTTCCCTCCTCTCTAAATCATCAAAATAAGGGACATATGACTGCCACCACTGATAGGCATGGATTGATCTAGAGCACGGGTCTCCAAACTATGTGGCTGCAGGCCACATCCGGCCCACCTTGCCATTTTATCCAGCCCATTCCCTTCAGCCCGTGTGGGTGGGCATATTCTGAATTTTCAACTGCACAGAAAGTGGAGTGTTCATACCTAGTTCTGTTTTTTAATACAGTAGGGCCACCTTATCTGTGGGATCAGTATCAACTGATTCACCTACTGTATCTACAGTATGAAAATATTAAAAATATTAAAAGAAAAATTCCTCGAGATATATATATTTAACAATGAAGTTACCAGAACTAGTCACTAGATGGAGCCAGAGACCATGCTATGCATAGTGTTTTGCTTTAAAATAGCATTCCACATTTTTCAGCATCCTTGGAACCAATCCACCACAGATATGGCAGTCACACTGCAGTTATTTTTTTTAGCCCTTAAGGACATCTATTAGGATGGGCAAAATCCATTCTTGGTTAGAAAGAAAGAGGAGAATATCATGAGCATAAAGGTTAATCAAACATAATTTACCATCAATCCTATCTCCTTCAACACCTGAATTTACTCATATGAATTCTGCATGATGTTCAATATGGCAGTTTCTTAACTTATCACAATTTGCCTCTATAAGTTACTCTGTTTGCATAACTGCACAAAAGGATTTCAGCTAGCAACATATATTTGTCCTCTAGCAATTCAGTAATTATGTATTTGTTATCTACATAAGATTTTCCTAGTTATGCATTTTCTAGCTTGCTCTTCCTAAGTGCTCACAAAACTATGTAGCATTACCCACATAGTTATAGACTATTTATTGTAGGAACAGAGGATGTTGCCTCAGCAGCATCAGACTCTTTGTCCATCTAACTCAGTATCATCATGTTTGGCTGCCAGGAACTCTTCAATGTTCCAAGCAGAATTTTCAGAGGAAAATGTTAACAAAATTGTGACTAGGGCGTGTCTACCAGCTAGGAGTGCTTCATGGAACAGTTCAGTTAAAGATCACTTAGGGTGCATAGTGGATCTATAAGTCTGTGTTTGACATTGCCAGTTTTTTTCTTTCTGTTGAATATGGAAAACCACCATGGTGGGATTCAGGAATTTGCCCCTTCACTCATCACACTGTAAGGTAAAGGTAAAGGTTCCCCTTGACATATAGTCCAGTCGTGTCCGACTCTAGCGGGCGGTGCTCATCCCTGTTTCCAAACTATAGAACCAGTGTTTGTTAGAAAGACAGTTTCCATGTTCACGTGGCCAGCACGACTAGACACAGAACGCTGTTACCTTCCCACTCTGGTGGTACCTATTTATCTACTTGAATTGCACACTTTCGAACTGCTAGGTTGGCAGGAGCTGGGATAAGCGACGGGAGCTCACTCCGTCGCGTGGATTCAGTCTTACGACTGCTGGTGCCGCAGCACCATCATACTGTAAACGTATTGCAAAACTGGTAATTTAGATTTCTGTTAAGTTGACCAAAGAGAGGAAGCTCCTTCACAACAGTAATCTTTAAGTACTTCTCAGTTCTCAGTAACTGCTTCAGGTACTGCTAGGTTGCAGATGGGTTCATACCAAGCCTTTGAAGACTTTTGCTATCTTTTCTAAAATTCTGCCTTCAAACTGAACCTCTAGAGTTACAGGCATTGATATGATGCTGGCCTAAGGGCAAACAGCCACAGCATGAATAAGCTTATGGCCTTTATTGGATCAATTTCCCTAGAACAAACTTTTACTGCTTTTATTACATCAATATTAACTATTCTTACCTCGCTGATTCTGAAATGCAAAGCTGCGCTGAGAATAATAAGCACAAAAGCAAACTGGGTGTGCTGATATTCCACTGATTTGATTTTGTTTCATTGGCTTTCCAGGAGGATCATCAGTTATTATTTTCCACTTTTAAAGTGCAAATGATGTATTTCTAATGGAACTTTTAAAGCCTCTAAATTAAATTTTAATATATGGCTGGATAAGATAATGTCAGATATGAAGAGAATTGGAATATGGTTAAAGTGTAGATAGCCTCAATACAGTACAACACTTAAATATATGTGGCTTAATCCAAATTAGGAGAACTGAACATAGCAGGATGAACTGTAAGTACCTATCAGATGTGTAATGGGATATACACCCATATATGGGTTTTTTTTTCAGTTCTGCAAAATCAGGAATGCAATCACAGCGTTGTGCTGTATGTTGGACTAGATATAGAAACAGCTCTTCCTTTGAGTGCAATGCATACCAGAATTTTTGGACTAGATGGCACTTGTTTATATAAGATACTTCCACATAAATCCTTCACGGTACACTGAAAGAATGTAAAGAGAGGGTCATAGACATGGCCAGTCACACCTGCAGCATCTATAGTAGAATTTTTTTTTTCCTTATCATCCATTTATATAGAAGGCATAAGAAAAAAAGTCTCTGCATTTGTTGTAATATGTACAGAGTTTTCCAAGAGGAGGGACCCCAGCCCAGTCATGTGGAGGGTATCTAATTCCATTCATCAGCACAATTAGCAAGATCTTCTCTTTCTCATCAGAATAAATGCAGGGCATGGAGCATTTCTGCCCTAGGCATCAGTGGTAAGGGCATCACCATCAATAGGAATGCAACCAGCCTTGCATGACAATTCAGCCCCTTTCTATGTTATTTCAGTGGATGCAAGAGAATAGCAGGAACCAATTTATGGCCAGCTGTTGGTTGGATTTAGGCCCAAATCCTATTGCACTGTTCTGCAAATGGAATAATTTTTTGATGCAGATTGCCATAAGTTATGAAGTCTCTATAGGCAATGTCTGTTGCACATGGAGTTGCATCACTCAGTATGCAACAGATGTCAATGAGGATTTCTTCTCTCATGGCAATCTGCTTTCAAAGATTACACTATTTGCATAACTACACAATAGCATTTCAGCCAGTGTTTTCATCTCATTTAATAGGATGTTGTTGGGTTTTTTTTTTGGTGTGTGTGTGGGGGGGGAACCTGTCAACAATTAGTAAGACAATCTTTGATGTATGTGGCAAACAAAGTAGGATGATATGCAGAACTTTGTCAGCGTAGATCTGAGCTACAATGCTTAATGAAGATTCACTTCTAAGTAGTTCTCTTTTGGATATAGAATCAGAATCATAGCATAGGGAAGTTGGAAGGGGCCTACGAGACCAAGGTGAAGAACTTTTGTCCAGATGTCTTGGTTTCCAGCTCCCACAATTTCTTGCTGTAAATGAAATTGGGTAGAGCTGATTGGAGTTTTCATCCAAAACATCTGGAATACCAAAGGTCAGCACATGTAGGATGACACCTGCCTTTCCAAGCTGGCAGTGGTTGTAATCATCAGTATTTAGGGATGTAAATCCTCACTTGTTTCATTCTCATAGATAAGAATGCAAAATTCATAGAGTTTTTCCACTACTAGACAGTATTGTGAGAATGTTGGTGCTTTTTTTAAAAAAAAAATTCTGGAGTTTTCTGAAAATTTGTTTTTGTGCAAAACTCTTGCATTTTGCCACAAAATTTACAATTTGTACAAAATTAATCAACTTCTTTAAAAAATTAACTACAAATAAACATGCATCCGCACAACACATTATCTTAATGCTGCTGCTAAGAGGAAAAAGCTCTGATTTTCTTAGTCCTATGCAAGAACAAAACATCTTGCTGTGGTTGACTGGTTCTCAATGGGATGTTTCAGTGTGTCAAAATGCCCTCATTCATTCAGGATGAGAACATTTGCAAATATCTGTTACATCTATAATCATCCATTCAGGTTGCCTGTATGGATCTCTCTTTCACTTACTTACTTGCTCGCTGGCTTAATAGCTTGCTCTGTGTGTGTAGAAGGCACCAGTTTTCCCACAGCTCAGAACTGACTGAAACAATGAGTGCTGTAATATCTTAAGGAGTTGCAACTGTATTTCATTCAGGCTTCTGTGGACTAGTTTGCATGGTGAATGGAATAAAAAAACAACACACACACATGTTCAAAGACCACAAAAGTGGAATTTCTAGGCTGTGCCCCAAATGGGACTAGGAATACACTTGGTGTTAGGAGTATCTTAACCTGAACAGATACATTCTGGCAAAGATGTCACCCTTGACCTTGACTTAGTAGGACAGTTTCCTACTTGTTGGTTGAAGTTGCAATATAGTAGACCATTTTCAATAGACAGTTCCCACACTGCCACTGTAATGAAACTGTGGGCTCAGCTAAATTTAAACAGGCATCCTGTGACAATCCCCCCACACACTCAAGAACAGGGATTGTGACATCAGAAAGTGCTGTGAGAAATTGGCAGAATTGCAAAATAGAGGTCTTCTAAGCAGCAGTTGAGAACAAGGCTGCCAAATACAATAATAGAGAGCTGTCACTTCTCTGCCCCTTATTACTGTCCAATCCATTAAATGCTGTGTGGCGTTTAATGTAAGTCTAGTATATTTAATTTGCTACACTGGCTAAGCATTAACTGAAGTGTTTTCTTTCCTTATTTGCCAGACACCTCTTAAATCCTTGTGATATTAAATCATCTCTATTGTTTCCCCCACAATGCTGCTGTTTCAGTGGCCAATTCAGTACATTTCACAAAGTGTTTTCTGAAGTACCTGAAGCAGGGCCAGGCCAACTCCCCCCCCCTTCCCATCAAGGTGTAATGCCACCCAAGGTCAATCAAGTTATTTTGATACCTAAGGCAGAAAATCCCACCCTCCTCTTGGTCTTGAAAAGACAGTCACAGGACACCACATAACTTAACAATTCACTGCCTTCTTCTTCATCACAGGCATTTTGTGAGTAAATTTGAGGTAAAGGGGCCTTCCTCACTCAATACACAAGACATTGCACCAAAAGATTGTTGCCTGAGGGAGCCACCTTAAGGCCTAAAAGCTGCTTAATGATGGGGCCGGTCATTAAGGTATCACGGCAGATGTCCTGTACATGCCTGCTGAGAATACTGGAACATAGGGACCTGCTTTATTATGAGTCAGATCGTGGATCCATTGAGCTTCATTACTCAGTATAGTCAGCTCTTCTTTAGCAACAATGGTACCCAGGAATTTCAGGCAGGATTCTTTGCCAATGTTACCTGAAAATCCCTGATATTTACTGGTGCTTCCCATTCTAGTACTAACCCAAGCTAGTCCTGCTATACAGTGGTGCCTCGCTTAACAAGTGCACCGTATAGCGATGTTTCCGTATAGCGATCCCTTTTTCGGGATCGCTATACGGAAACATACCCGATCTTCGCAATGGGGAAAACCCCCATTGCGAAGATCGGGTATTGCGGCGGCCATTTTGGAGCCGCCGAACAGCTGATCGGCGGTTCCAAAATGGCCGCCGGAAGCCCGGAAATGGCTGCCGGCAGCCGTTTTCGCGCCCTGCCCTCGCTTAGCGAAGGCGCGAAAATGGCTGCCGGCATCTGGAATCCTCGCTGAACGGGTAAGTAACGAAGGTATTGGAACGCATTAAACGAAGTTTAATGCGTTCCAATACCTTTCCCCTACCCGTTTAGCGATGATTCCGTATAGCGAGGGTTAATCCGGAACGGATTAACCTCGCTATACGGGGCACCACTGTATGTCTAGAATCAGATCAGGTCGGTGTGTTCAGAATTCTGTGGGAATCGTTGTAACCTTGAGGTAAAGGGGCCCTCCTTACTCGATCTACAAGACTCTGCACCCATTACAATGGGATTGTAATTTCTTACAATAAGTTGCAGCACAATCTTATGCACGCCTTTTCTGAAGTAAGGACTTTTAATTTTAGCTGGATTTGTATAAGTATAGATAAGATGCAGTTTTCTACCTACACACGTGTACTGGAAAGTAATTCCCAACAAGTTTCGCAAAGCTGCTCCCTAGATAACTAACTGCAAGACTAGTATCACAGATTTTGTATTTGTCAGCCATTGCAAAATAAGAGATTATTTAGAATATTATTAGAATGAGGAGAATATTGTGCTTCATGCAGCAGAAAATTAATTTAAAATGAAAATAAGGTAGTAGTGAACACAAAGAGGGCAGGGGCTATATCTAGATATCTATAGTGTGATTTCTTTTATTATCATTATTCCGCTCACTCTTTCATGTCTTGACATTTTCTGTGGAGACTTGGAGGAAATTCATCTTAGACAAGAAAAGTTCCACAGGGAAGGATATATCTCATTTCCCACTGGCCATGTCATACCTGTTGTGGCAAGTTATTGCGTGTCTCAGCTTATTATGATGAATGAATGTCCTCCTGAGACGAGGCACATTCCTAAGAGCGGGAGAATGGTCCAGATGGAAGTTGTGACCCCTGGCCTTGCCTATGGTTTCCTTGTATCAGGGCAAAAGTTCAGTTTTCTGAAGTTGTTGTTCACTCCAGCTGCAAGATAATTCCTTTTCCAACTGAGATAATATAGTCATGGCTCGATCTTAAAATCAAATATATTATATCAAAATGAATGAGAAGAGGCTGAATCTTCCAGACCAGCCCCCCAGGCTCATATCATTCCATTCCATACCTCTGGAGGCCATCAATCAGACCATGCTAGGAATCTTGTCTGTAGCAACAATGCTTCATGGAATATCTTCTATTCCATTTCTGGTTTTTCCATTTCCCTCTATCGTGAAAGAGGGTTCATCCTTGTCATTAAGGAACAACATATGTCAAGAGTCTATGTTACAAGCACCACGAGACGTGGTGGCGCTGCGGGCTAAACTGCAGAAGCCTGTGCTGCAGGGTCAGAAGACCAAGCAGTCGTAAGATCGAATCCACGCAACAGAGTGAGCTCCCGTTGCTTGTCCCAGCTCCTGCCAACCTAGCAGTTCGAAAGCATGCAAATGCAAGTAGATAAATAGGTACCACCTCGGTGGGAAGGTAAAATGGGTTTCCGTAGTCACGCTGGCCATGTGGCAACGGAAACTGTCTTCGGACAAGCGTTGGCTCTACAGCTTGAAAAATGGGATGAGCACCGCCCCCTAGAGTCGGACACGACTGGACTAAACATGTCAAGGGGGGAACCTTTTTTTATGTTACAAGCTAAAAGCATGTGTTCCTGGAAAGGCTGGAAGAGGTTAACACCCAAATAAAGGTGGTTTATGATATCTGGAGTAGTGCCACTGGTGACTTATACATATCAGGCAATCCAGTTGCTTGAGATATTTTTTAAATATTCAGCAAGAGCTTCTTTTGTTCTCTCTTGGATTTTCTTCTCTACAGCTCACCAAAAGGGAGACCTGATCTCCAGATCAATCAGAGATACTGAGAGTAGAGTCAGGCTTTTACAGGCTAGTTGTGTTAGAGATTATTATTTTGTTTGGCTGTACATGTATTTCTACATGTATTTTGGTAAGTTTCAAGTTGAGCACAAATAGCTGTTGCTGTGATTTTTCTACTTTGCATTAATTTCTTGAATGCATTACACTTTTTTCTTTTAATAGAAGAGCCTCGTGGAGCAGTGGTTAAACCGCTGTACTGCAGCCAAAACTGTGCTCACGATCTGGGGTTCAATCCCAGGTAGCCGGTTCAAGGTTGACTCAGCCTTCCATCCTTCCGAGGTTGGTAAAATGAGTACCCAGCTTGCTGGGGGGGAGCAATGTGTAGCCTGCATAATTAACTTGTAAACCGCCCAGAGAGTGCTTGAAGCGCTATGGGGTGGTATATAAGCAGCACGCTTTGCTTTGCTTTTTAATATACTGTAATAAAGTTCGGCTCCTGCTTAGAAATAAGGCCTGATAAGGCCTTCAGCCTGGTCCACATACTGGGACGTTTTCAAGAACAGAGAAAGGAAATGAAGCTATAAGCCTGGCTTATTTTAGGTTTTCAAAGTTTGATTGATTGATTGATTGATGTATCTCCCCAATAGTGCACACACTACTCGGGGTGGTTTACAAGTTAAAACTTACAGTACAAATCTCATAGACCCCACATGACAATACATGTAACAATACGGTGATTTCAAAAATATATAAATAAAAGAACATAGTGAAAGAAGGGCTCCAGTCAACTTAACAAATGAAGGAGAGATTGTTACCAAACTGGCCAGGTTTGTACAACACCCCTGAAGAGTCTCACTCTTACTAAGACATGTATGGGTACACCACAGACTCTGTGTGTGTGTGTGTGCGTGCGTGCGTGCGTGCGCGCGCACGGGCACACGCTAGGGAAAGATCCTTCCTTACTCTCCTTTTACAGACCTTCTGCAAATAATCTTCTCAGGTGCTGCAGACCTTTTCAGAGCAGCCTGAATCTTAGAACCAATTTTGGCTCTTTTGAGTCTGTATTTCCCCATATTACTTATATACTATATTGTGAATCTGTACTGTATTTTATTCTTTTCTTTCCAATAAAATGCCCCCTGTGTCTGGCTCTGTGTGAGTGTGATATATCTGTGTCAAGGCACACTATTACCATAGCTCAAAGATCCCTTATAGGTGGGACTCTGAACATTTGTGAGTTAATGCATGTACTTTGAGAGCATGCCTGCTAACAGAAAAGGTGATAGCAGCTATTAATTTGTTGGATATGATGCCTTTGAGAGGTTTTGGCTCGGAGGAAGAAGTTAATGTCAATCAATCCAGTAACAGCCAATAGTTTTGTCTCTATCTCAGATTTTTTTCCTCCTACGTTTTTCTAATCAGGGTTTTGTCAGTGTTAGCAATGGAATCTGTCAGAAGTGAACAGTTAGAATGAACTGTTCTATCAGTTATGTAACCAGACAGTTAAATCGGTAATAAAGCTAGTTAATTTGAGTAACAAATTTACATTTTAACACAATATGATGTTTGTTTTTAACCTAAGAAGAACTGTGAGTAAACAGAACATTTTATTCTTTCTCATTACCAGAATCTCTGAGTGAATGATTGAGACAATAAGTGCCAGTTGATATAAACGAACAAAGAAAGAGTGGTCTACTGAGGGAGTCTTAAAGGCAAACTGCTATTTTGGTTCCTGACCAAATCATTTTATCCACTGTATAATTAGAAGAAAATTTGTTTATTTTAATTAGGCCACACTCAATTTCCTCATACATTCTGCCCTCAAGAAATTTAAGGTTGTTGGTTTTGTTCATACCAAGTAAGCTCCCCTGTCAGCTTTCCATACAGTTTGGCCAATGACAGACATTTTACACCCTTTAACAGTAAAGCAATATTCCCTTCCCACATAGTAGTCTCAGCTGAAAAACAAGTGTAGGTGAGAATTTACTAGATGACTAAAATCACAAAAACTGTTCAAGTTCTGCAGGACTTCATTCTGCTGGGCATTGCAGAACTGGAGGAAGGGGAATAGGAAAATCCAAAAATTATTTCATCTAGATGTTAAGACCAGGCCGTTGTTGTAATTCCCTTGACAAACTCATTTTTTTTACAATAAGCAGTATACCCTTTATGTTAAATATAATTGTCAGACAGTGATATTTATATATATCCAATTAACTGCATACCTCTAAAGCAAGAGAGAGTTAAGTGGCTAGAGGCATTTATATTGATCAACTGATAATATGTAGTTGGATGGAATGACTCAAACAGGGAGATATAAGCCAAAAAATTAAGAAAAGCAAATAGGACATATACTATTAAGTTCCCTAGTAGTTGTGAGCAAAAGTGGAAACAAATAGAAAGAGGGAAATGTTTTAGAACAGAAAATCCCAGCCATACAACTTGAATTCTATTATTTTTCTTCACATTTGGATAATAACTGCCTAGGAAACTATTAGCTGAAACTCTGAGAATTTAAAGTTATTGTCCAGAAGGAACACAGTACAGAAAGACCAAGAGATTCTTTAGAAATTAGACATACCGCAATTTACATCCTGAGCCTTCCAAAGAAATATTTTTTTCTTATAGTTTATATTTTGGAAGCAGAACAGATGCAGGATGAAACTCCCTGGAAGCTTCTGTGTTGCCTCCTGGAATGATGAGAAAGTCACAGCTGTTGCTTGAGGAAGTCATTATCGGTTGGCTCATCTCCCTACCTCCCATTCTCCCTCTTTTGTGTCTCTGGGCTGCCATCCAAAACAAATGTATGATTATCAAAGGGAGGTGCTGTCACTAACCATGATTACTTTCATCTCAGCTCTGTGGAGTTCTCTCTCATGTATACAGATCTCTTGGTTCACTGTACATGTGGAACAAAATCTTGAAATAAAGGATGAAGTGATGCCATTCATGACTGTAGCTGCTTAGCTATTGATCCTGCAAATTCTTTAAGTTCTGGGCATTAATGAGGACCAGTTTTTTTATTGCTACACGGAGTGGTTTAGCAGCAAAAGATCTAGGAAGCCCAACAAGTATTTCTCTATTCCAAATCTGTATGTATGATGAGACCAAAACCATCTATATTCACATCACTACCAGAAGATTTCCACTTAAAATTATGGGCATAGAAAGACCTATGAAGCTCTGTTTTCCTGGATTGGGCCACTGGTCCCTCTAGACCAGTAATTATACCAGAGAAGTAATTATACCAGAGAAGAGCTGCTATCACACAAACACACATGAAAGAAGAATACAAACCGAGATATGCATGGAAAGCAAGGAATATACACTGAAAACTACAATCGGATAATTCAGACAGTGCTAATGCATTACAATGCTCATGGGCCAATATCTTGTTGCTTAGCATAGTAAGTTGCAACTAGAGTAGGTCTGCTGAATCACTGAAAATTTGGTGAGACAACTCCTCCATAACTTCCATTGATTCAATAGGCCTACTATAGGAGTATAGTAAGTTGTGACTTACTATACTAAAAAATAGGATGTTAGACAATATAATATTGAGCTTTTCTATCATTTCTCCTGGGTTTCACTCTTGATAATAAGCTTTGTGATAGAGAAGTCTCTTTTAAGGAGATGCAGAAGATATGCTGGGGAGGATATTACTCATTAGCAAATTTTGCCACTTCGAGAGATGTCATCAGGTAGTCATTTTCCCCATCTGAAACAAAAATTGCCATTTTTCTAGGATGAATGGAGAATTCAGCAAAAGTATATGGATGGATTTATTACCATTGTATTATGCAGCTAAGCTGTATGCATCTTCATTTCAAAATAAGTCCTGCTGTTCTCAAATCTAGGAAGCCGTATTAAAAAAACAGACAAACTTCTTATGTATTCCAGTGGCACCATTACATCTTGTTATTTTCCCCAAGCTTCTCTGACAGATATTCCTATTGCAATGTATTTAGGCAGACTCAAAGGAAGAGTTTTGTTGGCGACTCCATGTGTTCCACCTGTCTAACTTTTATAGGTTTAAGAAAGTACTTAGATCCCTCCTGTTGCTAAGGAAACTGCCTCCTTGATATTTACTTTGTAAGAGCATCTACTTCTTGGTTTATTTGAGCAATAGAAGTCATAGGATCAGGTCATGATGGTGGAAAGGTTTTATTTATCCCAAGAACTATTTGGGCTTATGCGATTAAAGGACTCCAGCTAAAGGAAGGCTTTTTGGTGACATTATTTTAGCTTTTTATTGACGTCAATAGCAACTTTCTGATCATAGCGTTCATGCCATTGTTGAATTCTAATTATTCCTTCAACATTTCCCTGATATTTTTATAGCCTCTGTTCAACTGCAAGACCACCTTACATTTGAGACATTATCAGCCAACCTGCAAGAAATTATGGCCCTTGCATGGATATTTTATCACTCCTGTCAAGTTGACTTGGAAACATATTACGTGTTCGGTTCTGGGTAAACTGCAAAGTCCACCTTGAAATCACCTCTGATCCCCCTCACCTGAAAACCTATCATTTATTTTTGGCCCAGCACATCAATTACTCTAGTTGCACGAAGTCATACATTTGATTTAAGGACGTGCACTACAGCAAATTTAATGCTACTATCTGACATGGCACTTACCTATTTCATCTTCAGGTTACTCTCTATCCTGCCCCCTCTACTTTTCACCCAACTCAGAAATGAGGGGTTCCATAAAACTATATTTTAAAAATATGAATATGTGTATGGGATATGTATCTTTGTTTGTGTGTAGGAAGCAGGAAGAGAGAGAGTAATACTATTATGTGGTAAACTATACCATCTGAAAGAAAACTCTCATGTTCTCTTAACTGACGTTGATCAAGCTTTTTAAGCAAACATCAGAATAAGTTGTTCATTTCAGATTGGCATTGTCCATTAGAAGTCAAACAAGCATTTAGACTTCTATTTTAACACAGAGCATGGGTCCTTACACAATCATTGCAAAATAATGCAGGCATATGCACATGAGGTAGTGAGACAGATTAAATGGATCACCTCCAAAGCAAATAATGACTGAAATCTTGTGGCTCATCATGACCTTTGTCTCCCCTCTGAAACTAACTGGTGCCTGAGACATAGATAGCCTAATCACCAGCCAGGTACTGTGATCTTTGACCTCGTTAATGACCCATCTTTTAAAAAATAATAATTCCCAGAGCTGTAAACCCAGATTTATTGCACTTCAGGTGGGCTATTACCAATAGCCGATGAGTTGCATTTAGCTCAATACACTACAATTTGCATTTTACACATGTGTTTTCCCATGGTGAGGAGACATCTTCATGCACACAAGAGCATTTTTCTTCCATTACACCAGCTTAGGGTAACATTTGAATTCCTGGTTTGTTTTTTGTTTGTTTTTTGGTGGAAACTAGAATGAAATCACTCACAATCTGGTGTAGATTGAAGAAACAGAGGTCCCATTTGGGTGTGTTATGCCTGAAATACATCATTTAATCAAGATTGTCCATAAAAACAATACCTCCTTGCTGAAGTAACTTTATATCAGGGGTAGGATTTACAGTGGTCTTCCAGTTCACTCAAGGGAAAGACTCTATCTCATATGGCACAAGACCTCTAAGGAAGGAGGGAAGACTTTTTTATTGACCTTATCATAAAATAATAGCTGACTGCTTTTAAAATAAGTCAAATGTTGTGGTCAAAAGTGACATACTGTATATATCTGTATCTTTGTCTATCTATTTTCTCTCTTGTTTCCTGCCAGTTTTCTACAGGAATGTATTTCTGTCAAGTTCATACAAACATTGAGGAGGAAAGCACAAAATGACCTTTTTGTTTTGTACTGTATCTGACTTCTGTTATTTTCTCTGTGACATGGGATTTACCATAAAAACCATAAGTTCTAACTTACAATATCTCTTAGTTTATTGTATCATATGTATCAGAATTTCAAACAATGTCTTTCTACATATGTCTTTCTATACATGTCTACTCAGAAATAAGCTCTGCTAAGATCAACAGGAGTTACTGCCAGGTAAGTCTGCATATCTGTAGGATCGTAGCCTTAGACACTTCTTGTTTTCTTTTAAAAGTGGGTTGTATTATAGCTGCTAAAAAGAGGTTTGAGCTAAGAGCAAGCTGAAAATCAATACAATTTTCTCTTCTGGGAGGCATTTCTTGATCTTAAATCTTCAAATTGCTCAGGAGAAAGGTTACCAAACTGTTGTTGGTTATCAAGGTGTGAATTTTTAGTAATCTCTGCAGGACTTTTGACCTGTTTCCCCCACCATTATCTTGCTTCTACTTTTCTCTTTATTGATTGTTTTATGTTTTCAGCATATATCCGACTGTGCAATCCCATGAATATTTACTCAAAAGTAAGTGCTAGGTAAAAGTGCACAGGATTTCAATCCAAATCAAAGGCATGCCAATTTGGTGGTACACTGTTTTGAGGATTCACCATCCACCTCTTTCTTTCTTTCTTTCTTTCTTTCTTTCTTTCTTTCTTTCTTTCTTTCTTTCTTTCTTTCTTTCTTTCTTTCTTTCTTTCTTTCTTTTCCTTTTTTGAGTAATGAGAATTGTTACAGTATGACAGCACAAACAATTTGGAGTCAGATGTGACACTAACTGTGTGAATACACTAACGTGTGCATTATTTGTTCAGAAAATAACAAGTCAGTAAAGAAGAAATTTAATACTTTGACTGAAATCCTATTGTTTGGTGTAGTATGTCATAATTAGAGTAAGCTCACTGAATCAGTGGGGATTTGGTGAGTCAGCTCCTCCATATATTCTATTGATTCAATGGTTTTCCTCTAGTTGTGACTTACTGCTCTATGCAATGGGATTTAAGCCCTTCTTCTTCCTGTTTTTGCTTTTATTTCCCATGCAAGTAGTTATGCTCTAAGTGTTGCAACAAGAGTGTTTACTTTATATAGAGTGAAAAATGCCTGCCGTTCATGCTGGATTCTGAAAAGGAAGAGGCACTTGAGATCACATTGGAAATATCTAATGGCTATTAAATTACACCAAAGAATTTCAGTCTCTGCTTTATACACTACAGCAAAGGCTTGGATTGTGTAGATAATGAAAAACCATGGGTTATTCTGAAAGAAATTGGTGTGCCTGAACACTTGATTGTCCTAATGTGCAACTTGTATTGTGGACAAAAAGTTACCATTAGGAAAGAATATGGAGAGACAATAGTTTCCTACAGGTGTGTATTTTTCTCCCTATCTGTTCAATCTACATGTGGGAACATGTAGTATCATATGGGAACATACATGGAACATACGTATCATGTGGGAAGCCAGACAAGATTCAAATGAAGGAGAAGAGAAACTTGGTGGAAGAAATATCAGTAAGTTGAGATATGCCTATGACACTGTCTTTCTGGCAGAAAGCAGACGTTTAGGGAAAGAGAAAGAATAAAGCATGAAACAGGACTGCAACTGAAGGCTAAGAAAACAATAACCACAACTACGGGAAAAACTACACAGCTTTAGCATTGACGATGAAGAAACAGAAATAGTTAGAGATTTTGTATACCTTGATTCAATCATCAATCTAAATTAGAATGCAGCCAAGAAATCAGAAGAAAACAGACTAGGAAGGGCAGCAATGAAGGGACTAAAAAGGATAACCAAGTGTAAGTATGGGTCATGGAAAACCAAGATCATCCACATTCTTTTATTTCTAATCACCATGTATGGGTGTGAATGCAGGACAATTAAGAAAGATGGCAGGGGGGGGGGGAAAGATTATTTGTTTGAAATGTGGTGCTGGAGAAGAGCTTTGCAGATACTCTGGACTGCCAGAAAGATGAAAAAGTGGGCCCAAGAGCAAATCAATTCTGGAGGTAAAAAATGTTGAAATTGATGCTGTCCCACTTTTTGGGTACACCATGAGAAGGCAGGATTTTCTGGAAAAGAAAATAATGCTGAGTAATGGTGAAAGGCAGAGGAAGACCAATTTCAAATGGACTGACTCCCTACAGGAAGCCACAGGCTTGGATTTGCAAGAGCTGAATAGGGCACTTGAAGAGAGTACATTTTGGTGATCACTCATTCATAGGGTTGTATTGAGTCAGAAGCAACGTGACTCCACAGAATAACAAGAACACTTCCTGCCACGGTCTTGGTCTTGACAAAAAATAGCTTCTGAAGCTGATATTTGTATATCACAGGAAACCTTCATTGGCACAAGTGGACGATTCCTCTGAAATTCAAACAGTGGCTAATCACAAAGAAAATATTATTTTTTTGTCTTCTGCCCCTCTCCGGTTGATCTCCCTTTGGATGTTCAGGCTTCTCTATGTACTACAACAAACATATGCAGATCAATGTCACTGATATCATGCCTAGACTGGCCACAACAGTTGACATTTGGTATCCTGTGACAGCTGTTGTATAAGTTCAAAGCAAAAAGAAGAAAACTTTCCTGCTTTGTCATTCCTTTAATGTACCAATTCCCTTGATTTAGTTTCCTCCAGGGTTAGTTGCTGTCTTAATCAACTCTGTGTTTGATTTTGGGAACAGGGAGACTGCAGTGACAGCTTTCCAGCCCCATAAAAATAAGGCCATAAGGAAGGACAAGGGATAAGGCATGCTCACTTTTCAATTTGGCCACTGTAGTCATGACATAGTGGACTGGTCTCAGAGTAATTATGTTTTCACAGACCACTGCCTCCTACAGGTTGTGAATAATAAATAAACATATCCCTTGCATTGTGCCTCCACAGAGTTCCAAAACCAGGCTACCTATTTCAGTCTCTCCCTTGCTCTAGCTCCCACCTCCCACTTTTTTTTCACCCAACTTCTTTCCTCACTGCGAATTTCTCCGTTCCCCATTTTGTTTCTATTTAGCATAAGCTCCAACCGGAAAGTTCTGCTAAAGCTTTTTCTTGCCAATACATATAGCTACTAGAATTCTGTGGCACTGTGAGTGAGCTTATGTATCAGCACTCATATCTGATAGCATTTGGACGGCCTTCTCCCCATTTTCTGCAGATCCTGCTATCCTGGTCTTTGTGTACACATAATGCTACTTCTGTCCTTTCCTTGGTCCATCTGGATAACCTCATAGTCCTCATCAAATACAGTACACACACTTTACTTTTCTACCATGGAATATTGGTCTCATTGAAACTCAAGGACTCTTAGTATGATAAGACTAGAATAGACCTTTAAATGTATCACGAACCAGTATGTTCTATTTTGTGCATAAATGGCACAAGCACCATATTGCTGATCCCTCTCTTTTTCTTATCTTGGGTGATGGATCTGAAGTTTTAAACCATATTTATTATTTATACAATGTCACTGCTGTGCACTTTACAGAGCAATGGAAGAGACAGTTACTTCAGCCAAGAACTTGCAACCTAAAATTAGATAAGGAGTGGGTAAAAATGAGAAGGAGAAATTGTCAAGGCAAGTGAACAATCCATTTTGGATTCATGTTTGCACAGGCATAAGGGAAGGAAATGTTCCAAAATTGCTGCAGAAGTGGATGTGGTTGGCATATAAAAGATAGGAGAGAGGTGACATCATTTTATAATGTACCAGCCTTCTGTCTTGTACTTGGAGGTGCCTCCCATCATTTTGCAGAACAACATGTTTACATGAGTTAATGTCTTGTGTTAACCATGATTTGTTGCTCAAGTTACATGTTGCTCAACAGCCAATGAAACAACTTGTAGCTTGTCAAACAAGTTTTTGGTTTCTTTTATTTTACCATCTCTTTTATTAGCACATGTTTCATGGTGGCAGAGGAAATAAGCCTATGATGAGCCATTATTGCAAGCTGAGATGTCATGACAAACCATGGTTTACTTTTAAGAAAATCAGAATTGGTAAGGCAAAAACATACCATGGGTTCAATTTGTCCTTTATGGCTAGTTAACAAACCATGGCTTTAGCTTGCATATCATAACAAGACAAGATTTTAATTACACTATAGTTTGTTGTGATATGCAAACATAGCTACAGGGTTTCCAGTTAAGGTGTTGCAAACAATGCATTGTAACTTTATATTTATTTATTTATTTATTTATTTATTGGACTTATATACCGCCCCATAGCACTACAAGCACTCTCTGGGCAGTTTACAATTTTTAATTTTTAATTTTTCTCTGAGAAACTCTTCTGAAACAAAATTTCAGTTGGTTTGGTACCATCTGCCTGGCCTCCTTTTTGCATTTTTAAAACACTGATTCTCATGGCTTTTTTGGGGTGGGGTGGGGTGGGTCTCTCCGAGTAAGTGAACTGGTGGCAGAGTCAAAGGGGGATATATCTCTATCCTCTCTACAAATGAAGGATGTGATGGTGTTATTATTCACCTGTGCAAATAAAAAACTAATCAGGTGGGAAAAGGGCAGGTGATTGCACCGGGTACGTATTCAGTTATGGAGATTTGCCCAGTAAGGGCAACAGTGGATTACTTGCATCTCAGGGGAGATGAGGATGGAAGGCTCTTGCCACCCAGGGATGCATCACTGCTCACTAAGTATCAATTTTGAAAAGTCACTTCCGGAGCTTTACAACAGACAGGCAATCAAGGGTGGAGTTTGGGCACACACTCATTTCCTATTGGTATCATATCCATGATGGCTGCCCTTGGGTACAGAGCAGAGGGGATAAAAAAGGTGGGGTGGGTTACATCCCATTGGTAACACACTTACTGTACGTGTGTCCCTTGCTGCAGTGCTAGGTTTCGGGCATTTGTATTCTTTGTTTTCTCATGTCAGGCCCAGTGATCCTATTGTCCCAGCTTCAAATTCTGTTGTGTGGCCACAGTTTCATATTTTGGGCTGCCAAGTATTCTGGCCAGATCAGTTGGGGCTGGAATTAGGGTCTGGGATTTGCACCACTTTGGAATGGAGAGGATGGAGAGGTATGCTCTGGAATAGGATCCTTGTGGTGGCATCCCAGGGAATTCTGCTTGTACCCCCTGATCTTGTTGCAATTCACTTGGGAGGCAATGACTTGGCCCAAAGAAAGGGCAAGTCACTTATCTTGCAGGTCATTGATGACTTGCTGACCTTGGGGGCAAGTTTCCCTGCAACAAGGATAATGTGGTCAGCAATGGTCCCATGACAGTTTTGGAGAACTGAATGAGACCCCAAATGTCTCAATTGTGCCGAGGGGGCCTTAACTGGGAGGTTAGCAGGACTGTGTGGGCCGTGTCTCTGGTGACACATCCAGACATTTGAGTGAATTGTCCTGATTTGTATAGGAGTCCATTTTTGCATGATTTACAAGGAATCAAAAATTTTCAGCCAGGTGAGGGGCATGGGGCATATTTAACTACCCCTATGCTGTGGTGGGTAATGCAAAAGGGAAGAGGTTCAGGTGAGTTCCATGGGACACCGGGGTGGGTGGGTAAAACTCATCCCTCCTCATGGAATGACATAACCAGAAGTTTTGGGGAGTGCAAGAGGAGGCAAGGGGACCACATGGCCATTGGGCATCTAGGGTCATGAGGTTTGATTTGGGGGGGGGTGGCCTCGGAGATACTCCTACATTTGGCTTGACAAAAATATGCTGTACAACAGGACAGCATGTTTTAGAGTGGGGAACTCAACTGGGAAAGGTCTGGGCCAGAGGGCAGGGTTGGCTCTGGTTCCAGGCCCGTTTTGCACTACAATAGGCCCCCTCATGAAAGGGAAAGTTCAACGTTTAGAGGTTTAATAAGGTGAGGCCTTAGTTTAATCCACTTTCTGTGTCTCATCACCTCCTTATTCTGGGCTGGGTGGGCAAAGAAGAATCAAAACAAAGTGTCCCACATAGAAGCAAAATGGCCATGTATATTTTGGTTTAATAAGCCAGAACAGCTTTGTGTGGCTGAACTGATGCATTAATAGAGAAAGAAATACCAGGCAGAGTGCTGCCACTATATATTCATTTTTCTGACTTGCCTTTGCTGAAACAGACGGTAGTTCTTTGTGACTTTGTTTTTGCCTGTGAAACTTTTTATCTTCTGTTTCTTGATCCAACCAACTCACTAGATAGGAGAGTGTGGTAAAGCAATTAACACATGGACTGAAAATGAATCTTGCAATGTTAAAAAAAGAAATCTAGGGTGTTTTTTTTAATAGAAACAGCAATTAAATAACAATTATAATGAGATTTTTAAGAGAAAGAACAGTTATAGAAGTTAACTGCAAAAAAAAAAAAAATCTAGGATATAAAAGTAAATCAGGAAAATACATCCATCCGAGTTTCATCTGGACTGTTTCCGTTCTTCCATCAAAGGCGGCAGTAAAGCAATTTCTGTTCATCCTAGTACATTGGAAGCACAACCAGTAGCATTCATTCATTCCCTGAAAATCAGTTGAAACACTCTCTATCTTTCCTTTCTTCAATTTTTTTAGCTTTTTTGGCCATCTCCTTGTGTTTGCCACCTTTACTTTTATATCACCCTCTAAATCTCTTAGCCAGTCAGAGGGTTACAGACATGTTAATTAGTTTCTAGAGTTAATAGAAATTATGTCCCTTCCCTGCTTTCCGTCTGTTGTACCTCTCGTGGCTTTTAGAATATCCTGAGAAATGGGGCTTCTAATAACTTTACAACTAAGAAGGAATTCAGAGTGGCCAAATGATCTTGTGCCAGCAGAAGAAATCAACATTCTACAAAGCAAATTCTAAAACTGGGGGCAACCCAACCAAAAATTATAACACTTCAAAGGGCAAATCAAGCTCCAGGTCCAGGGCAATCTGGACTGAATTTTGACCCTTTCTGTCAGGACTCAATTAGCTGACTCTCAGGAGGAGAACTTCTTTGCTCTTTCCTGGCCAAAAAGGCATTGGTGCTGGCCAAAGCATTTTGTACCTGGTTATAAAAATATCATTAAAGATGTTTTTAAAAAGAATACAGAAGCTCACTTGTTTAAGTTATGAAACTACTTTTTTCCTTTATGGCTGGGGAATGGTCTTATTCAATGTTAGCAGGGCTTTGGTGCCTACATCCTGTCATAGTTTCACCTATTCCACCCATCTTGTCACATGCAATTGGCTGGTAATTAAGAAAAAAAATCAAAAAACATTGTGTCATCAAGTCACTTCTAATGCATGATGACTATATGAGTTAATGACCTAAAGTGTCATAGCATTAATAACTCTGTTCAAACCACCAACAACAACATATCATATTAGGTTGCTCTCTCTTTCCACTGCCCTCCCTTCCTATCAATATTGTCTTTTTCCAGTAAGTTCTGCTGAAGTCTCTCGAACTAACTGCTGTGGCTTCCTTTATTGAGACGATCTGCCTTGTATTAGGTCTTCCTTTCTTCCCACTGCCCCCCTGCATTTTTCCCAGGAATGTTATTTTTCCAGACAGTTCTGTATTTTCATTATATGTACATAGTAGGATAGCCTCAGTTTACTCATTTTTGCTCTAGTGAAAGTTCACGCTCAATTGAGCACCTTCTGCCTTTTCGGCTATCTGTGGAATTGGAAAGGCTTTCCTCCAATACCACATTTCAAATGACTTTTGTTTGACTTTTGTTTCTGTCTTTCTTTACTGTCTTTCTTTTACACAATATGGATAGTTTTGACTTTGGCTTCCAGTAACGATCTTTGCTAACTCCCAGCTCTCCCTTTTTTTATTATTTCAAAAGGTGAGTGGACATGTTTTGGAAGATATGCACACCACATGTTTGTAGAGCTTTTAGACAGATATAGATTTTCTTCCTCAAGTTGCCTACCTCAAGGAAAAGGATTGGAAATTGGAACATTGCTTTCTGATTCTGTGGAGCGGGCATGGTAACATTAGTTTACCTAAGAGGTTAAAGAGTATGTGTATTTCTGCACTTTATGTGTTGTTCTTGTTCACATTTTTGATTCACCATTTCATTAAGTCCAAAACATCCTTTCAATATATTTTGGCACAGAAGGGCTACAGCCACATCACAGCAGCTGTTGCTTTTGTCCCCTTCCCTCAACCACAGTACAGATCATGTGCTCATCTTTTGAGATCCTTTAGCACTGAGTAATTCTATATATGAGGGCAGTTTCTGATGGAATTTGTGTGTAGTATACAGTATAAACACTTAAACTTCTATTTTTAAAGGCAGGAAATTCAATTTTTCAAAAAACTTTCAGTTTATGAATATGAGATATTGTGCTTCTGTATCCCCAATTCAAAAAGTCAGGTAATGGCCCAGTATTGTTGCACAATATCATCTCTCTGTTACTAGAAGGAAAAAGAATGGCAAGCTTTACATAGCAGAGAGCAGCTTGAATCTTGACATCAAGATGGTCTACAGCAGAGGTCCCCAACCTGTGACCTGGCAGTGGTTTTGAGCCATCTCGCGGAGAAATATATGTCCTCTTGTGGTAATGGGCTTTATACTGCATTTATAGACTTAAAATCAGCCTTTGATTCTGTCCCAAGAGATATACTGTGGTCAAAATTATATAAAACCTCTATAGATAAGAGACTCATATCTCCTTAAATGTCTTTATCAGGGCACCATACTCCATGTTAGATGTGGTACAGAAGGAAACCTGACAAAACCTACTCAAGCTAATAATGGGGTTTGACAGGGCTGTATATTCGTCCCCACATTATTTAACCTGTACTTAAATGATCTGTTTGGGTGGTATCTTGGAACAGATTTCTATCCTCCTAGACTAGCAGAGACCAAATGCCCCCTACTGCTTTATGCAGACGACACGGTTCTTCTGTCACTATCAAAAATAGTCCTTAAACGGCTGATCTGTACATTTATAACTTACTGTAAGAACAACCAATTGGTTATAAATTTTGTTAAAACCAAAATTATGGTTTTCACTCACTCTAACACCAAGACATTGGACAATGAAAGTGGTTCATGGCCTATCCAGGACCAGGCCTCAGACACAAATCTCCTACCCCCTCGCGAGTGCCCCTCCTCAAGCGCCATCAAATGCATTCGCATGACCACATTCTGTCCCCTGTGAGCATGCTGTGTGCATGTGTGGGAGTACCCCGTCCACGAGTGTGACATGCACATGTGTGAGAGTGAGCTCTGCCCCCTGCAGGCACACCACACCCCCGTAACCAGTCTGTGGTTGGGAAAAGGTTGGGGGCCACTGGATACCCTCTTCTGCTTACGGCCATTCACCCTTGTTGAAAAACAGCCCCGGAAATTGCCTTATGTTTGGGTGAGAAGTGGTTAACTCTTCAAAAAAAGAAGTCAGCCTCAGCTGCCTTTTGCTATGTAAAGCTTGCTTTTTCATGCTGAAAATATAGGCACAATATTGTTGAACATTTTGAATTGTGGATACAGAAGCACAATATCCCACAGTCATAAACCAAAGGTTTTTTGAAGAATTGAATTTCTTCATAATGAACTAAACATTCTGAAATCATTGAAGGTGATGGCAAAGACTTTTTGCTAGACAGAAAGACAAAGACGGAAATAACCACACACAAGTGTGACAAGATTTAATGAGAGTAATATGCAAGGTAAATTTGCCATAGCAATCTGTAGTTCTACGCTTTGTATTGTATATTACATTTGTGGGTCTGTCTGTGCTTTGTTGGACTCACTTTGTTTAGCTATTTCCTTGTTCCCCCAGCCACACTTCACAATGATCCTGGTGGTTTATTTCTTTTTCAATAGCCTTGTATGATGTATTTGTACCAGGAAGCTGAGAAATGAATGTTTTATACTCTGTATCAAGTGTCATTCCAATGAAATGTATAAACTGAGAATCATACCCTCAGGATTTTTCTCTTATCACAGGAGATACTATTTTAAATTAAAGGGAGTATGAGAGATTTCAGAGCAAAATGATAGATTTCTATTGTGGACTGTTGCTCAAAGAAAAGTACAAATGTTAGAAATGTTTTTAATGTGCTGCTAAGTCCCTGTACATTCATACCCTAACCTTTCTATCATTCCTTCTTTCTTAATAAGAAGAATTAACTATGTATCTCTGTTGTGGTGCTTCTAAGTTGCTTCCTTTAAAAAGTGTGTCATCTCATCCTAAGATATAGCAACCATAAAATTAATGCACCTTTTGAGGGGTACATACGTTATGTACAGGGGGAAATTTTAAAGAAATAATAAACAATTGTTCTATGATGTTTTCAATACTAAACCACTGCAAATCTGTATTGCCTATATTAGTGGCCTTTACCCTAACATTTTTGCTCACGCACCTGTTAGGAATTTCTTTTCATTTTTTGTTACTTTCTGACATGGCGATTTTTCTTTTGTGGCCATTTTTACTGTTCCCTAATTTCTGCATCCTCAAGGTTTAGTACAATGATATGTAAGTTGCATCCTAAATTTTGGATCTATCATGGCTAAATCCAGGTGTTAAACAAAAGCATTTCAACTGAATCAATGAGATATGTACAAGTTTTGACTTAACAAGGCTATGTACAAGGATTGGGACATGTAGAAAGATTGACTTCAACAGGTCTCTTCTAGCAGGACAATGACCTAAAGTAAAAAATCAAATAAAATCATGTCTTTATCAGATTTCAGTTAACTGATTATCTAGAATGACCCCAATTCTTCTAAATGAATATACAGGTTTGAAAGCAGACGAGTATGTATATATAGCTGATTTTTAAATAACTAAGCAAATCTGTTCTAGATTGCAGAAGGCTGCAGTTAATCACTTAATAGAACTGTTTACTGGAATGACTAACAAAGCAGAACAAGTGGAATATTGTAGCAAGCTGTTTCAGCTTTTGTTTTCTTCAGTTGCTCTGAATAAAAATAATGCTGTTCCAAGGTAGAACACTGAAGAGAGATCATTCAGCAAATACATGATCGTCTCTATCAGCAGTACACAGCACATTCCATTTGTTGTGAATTTCATTGAGCAATTCCCAACTGTAGGAACAATTAGAAGAAGCTATCTATTTACTAAACAACAATGCTAAACTCAATACTAAATTTAGAATGTCTTAGGAAAGTCATCAGCTGTGACAGCTTTCTGAAAGCACAAATCTATGGAAATTACTTGGAAGAGCTGTCCACAAATAATCAGTCATCAATCCTGCATATTATGATTCAAAAGCTGTATTATCTGCGTGTATCTTAGGAAGATAGGTATCTTTACTAGTATTGTGACTGCAAGACGTACATGAAATGGAATAGGCTTTTCTGTTTGCTGACTCCTAACAGAGCACAGAGGAGGAATAAAACTGAGACAAACTTCAGGGGAGCAAGCGACCAGAATGAATGAACAGGGAAAGCTAACAGAATTTTGAATGGGGTATTAACAAAAGGACCTACTTGAGGAAGAGACAATATAAAAGAGGAGGACAAGGATAAAAGAACAGAGAAATATATTTTGGTGGACTTTCCCAGCAACATTCAAGGCAGACAAGACAAAGGAAAAATGCATTCATAAGGTGCATTTCCTTAAGGTGTGAATATCTTTCCCAAGAAATCTGAACAGATGCAATTGTATCATACTGCTTAGTTTAGCAAATGGATCCTGTTGTATGGATAGAAACAGGAATCAAGTTTTTGTGATTGTTTTCAACATAAAATGGTCCTTATACCACCATGATGAAACAGCATACAAATGCCTATAAAGTGAACCTATGGTGTGGACTATTATAGGCTCACATTAATGTTTCAGTGAACAGTACTGAAATCCCAATGGAACTTCTTGAGTGATTCTTTCCCCCAGTGATAATGATGTCTACAACCTATCTCAAGTGGAGAAGAGGCTTTGGATTACAAGAATCAAGAAATGTTGCCAGTCATAGATGTATCAGCAATACTATGGGGCCATGTGAGTTCCATAGCACTGCTATTCAGATACCAATAGCCATACCATACCATACCTATGGTATAAACTAAACCTTGCTGTGGTATTTCCACTAAGTGTATCATCTCAAAATTGTTTATCTTCTTGACCATTGTAAATTTTAATTCATTTTTAATGTGACATGCTTATTGATGTAATAATTGCACTGTCAATAAGTTTTGTTTCTATTTGAACATCATGGCCAAGTGAAAAAAAAATCAGAGAAACATGAAATCATAATGAGGATAGATATTAATAAGTGAGGGAATCCTTGCTCAGTTTTTGTTCTCCCTTCTCATAATCACCAAACAAAATAAATAATTTTGTTCATTATACTGTTGATTGTACTAGCACCATGGCTCTGAGATTAGAGGTGTAAATTAACTGGGAGGATTAGAATTTTTAATTGTACTTTTTGACTTCTCTAAATGTAATTAAAGACACATCAAAGAAGTATAAAATAAAATCAGCACTCTGAAAAATAGAGTGATGTAACTTCTTCCAGCAAATACTATAACTAGGATCCACCGCAGACATCATGGAAGAAAGTACATTTAGGGTTTCACTGTGTTGTTCAGAAGTATATGTTCTGCTGGCTTCACTGGTCCTCTCAGTTCTCAGTGTTGCCCAATTCTAAGATATGTTTCGCATGACAAAGTCATCATATAAGAAGTACCTTTGTTGCTAGAAATGTAGATACCACTGAATCTACCAGAGAGTGACCATGACCTTCAGTGTTCCATGAAGTTCCTGAAGTTTGCCACAGTTGCCATGTAGCCCTCTATGTGAAAATAATTTGTGAGAGAACTGTTGGAATTACTAGCAACCTTTGTATGTTGCCTTTAAAAGGTTTTGGCTGGGAGGGACCTTTCTGGACTGAGGTTGCTGTCAATCAGTCCAGTAGCAGTCAATTGTTCCCTCTCTGCCTCAGATTTTAGACAGAGCCATATCTCTCTACTCATTCATTTTTTCACTGCTCCTTTTCTGTCAGGAGTCTGTGTTCAGTTAGAGCAGTATGACAATGGAACCAATTACCTTGGGAGGTAATGAGTTCCCCTACACTAGAGGTATTCAAAAGAAAATTGGACAACCATCAGATATGCTTTGATTTGGACCCCTGCATTGGACTCAGTGACCTTATAGGTCCAACTCAATAATTCTATGATTCTATAATGTAATCAGCAAATCATGTAGTGAGTGGGTCATGAAGCTAGTTAATCAGTCAAGCTCTGTTCATGTAAACAATCACTATTTTCTATGAAATGCTGTTTCTTTTTAATCTATCTATAACTATGAATAAAATAGAATTTCATATTCTTTCTCAGAGTGAGTTATTGAGTTATTAAGTACCAGTTAAGGACAACTTTTACATAGTCAGCATCTACTTCTGCTTCATTGACTATGAAAAAGCCTTTGACTGTGTGGACCACAGCAAACTATGGCAAGTCCTTAAAGAAATGGGAGTGCCTGACCACTTTATCTGTCTCCTGAGAAACCTATATGTGGGACAGGAAGCAACAGTTAGAACTGGATATGGAAACACTAATTGGTTCAAAATTGGGAAAGGAGTACGACAAGGCTGTATATTGTCCCCCAGCTTATTTAACTTATATGCAGAATACATCATGTGGAAGGCCAGACTGGAGGAATCCCAAACTGGAATTAAGATTGCCAGAAGAAATATCAACAACCTCAGATCTGCAGATGATACCACTCTGATGGCAGAAAGTGAGGAGGAATTAAAGAACCTTGTAATGAGGGTGAAAGAGGAGAGTGCAAAAAATGGTCTGAAACTCAACATTAAAAAAACTTAGATCATGGCCACTGGTCCCATCACCTCCTAGGAAATAGAAGGGGAAGATATGGAGGCAGTGACAGATTTTACTTTCTTCGGCTCCATGATCACTGCAGATGGAGACAGCAGCCACGAAATTAAAAGACGCCTGCTTCTTGGGAGGAAAGCGATGACAAACCTTGACAGCATCTTAAAAAGCAGGGACATCACCTTTCCAACAAAAGTCCGAATAGTCAAAGCTATAGTTTTTCCTGTAGTGATGTATGGAAGTGAGAGCTGGACCATAAAGAAAGCTGACTGCTGAAGAACTGATGCCTTTGAATTGTGGTTCTGGAAGACAGTTTCCATTGTCACGTGGCCAGCGTGAACTAGGGAACACCGTTTTACCTTCCCACTGAGATGGTACCTATTTATCTACTTGTATTGACATGCTTTCGAACTGCTAGGTTGGTGATGAGCTGGGAAAAAGCGACAGGAGCTCATTCCATCACGTGGATTCAATCTTACGACTGCTGGTCTTCTGATCCTGCAGCGCAGGCATCTGCGGTTTAGCCCACAGAGCCACCACATCCCACTAAGGGGAGACTAGATGTTAATTCTTCTCTATGGGTTCCTGAACTTATTTCACTGCATAATTAATAGGTTTTTAAGCCAAAATTTCTACCCTTAACCAAACAGGATAAACAGCTCACTAAATATGAGAGAAAAGCACAGTTCCATCTCACAATCCATCTCTGCATTAAAAAAATTCTCCATTTGGATAATAAATAAGTCATCCTTGGCTAGATAGATAGATAGATAGATAGATAGATAGATAGATAGATAGATAGATAGATAGATAGATAGATAGATAGATAGATAGATAGATAGATAGATAGATAGATAGATAGATAGATAGATAGATAGATAGATAGATAGATAGATAGATAGATAGATAGATAGATAGATAGATAGATAGATAGATAGATAGATAGATAGTTAGTTAGTTAGTAGAGGAATTTTCTGACAAATTCCTTTAACTGTTGTGAGAAGGTATTTATTTAGTAAATATGATTTCTATCTTTTAAAATTATTTATAGATCAGGATTTATATGTGAATAAAAGCTTGAATTTTTCAGGTACATGGTTATGACAAAAGTTGCACCTTTATTTAGAGATACCGCAAGACCCCTGAATCTGTGGGGTATGGGTTCCAACCCGCACCCCACCCACAGATGCTGAAAAACACAGAATGCTATTTCTGGCTCCATCAGTAGCAAGTTCTGGTAATATCATTGTGGAAATCTAGTTCTCTAGCAAATGCTATACATAGCATAGGGGACGTGGTGACGCTGCAGGTTAAACCGCAGAAGCCTCTGTGTGGCAAGGTCATAAGACCTGAGGTCATAAGATTGAATCCACACGATGGAGTGAGCCCCCGTCGCTTGTCCCAGCTCACGCCAACCTAGCGGTTTGAAAGCATGCAAAATGTAAGTAGATAAATAGGTACCACCATGATGGGAAGGTAACGGCATTCTGTTTCTAGTCGCACTGACCACGTGACCACAGAAGATTGTCTTTAGACAAACACTATCTCTATGGAGATGAGCACTGCCCCCTAGAGTCAGACATGACTGGACAAATTGTCAAGCGAAACCTTTACATATAGCATGGTATCTGGCTCCCTCTAGTAGCTGGCCCTGGTAAGGTAGGTAGGTAGGTAGGTAGGTAGGTAGGTAGGTAGGTAGGTAGGTAGGTAGGTAGGTAGGTAGGTAGGTAGGTAGGTAGGTAGGTAGGTAGGTAGGTAGGTAGGTAGGTAGGTAGGTAGGTAGGTAGAGATAGAGAGATATGGATTTTTCTTTTAATATTTTTAATATTTTTCATACTGTGGAATAGTGAATCAGTGGATACTGATATTGCCAATAAGTGGTTCCTGTAATGTTGGGCTTATAAAGAGCATTTGGCATTGCTTCTAATGGCTCCTCCAGATTGAGTTTTTCTTTCTTTCTAAAATGTTTTTATTCATTTTCAATGGGAATAGGATTGCGAGTAGGGGGATGGGGGGCAGAGGGGAATAGATATGGGTGGGTGGGGAAAGTAAAATTACAGAGAGTGAGAGAGTACTTTTACATCTACTTATACAGTTATTCTAAAGAGGAAGATAACACAAAACAAAACAATTTAACAAGTTGTACTAGAATTGCTATAGTTACTAATCTCTCCATTCCCTAGTTGGACCTTCACATTCTTCTTTTATCCATGGTGTCTAATCCATATTTTGATTCAAGGTGGCTGACATGGGAGAAGAGCCCTGTCCACGAACTTTTATTTATTTTTTTAAATCATGGGTATAGAAGATAACTCTAGCTCTGTCTCCCTCTGTTTCTATTCTAAATGTGAAGAGAAACAAATGTTAAGAGGACAGATACCGATATCATTGATAGATGGACAAGGTGTTGATTTTTCAGGATCCTAATTGAAGTGGAGAGCTAGCAAAGGCTCTCCTTTTCAGGACTCATCATTTTCTATGGGCATGGGAACATAACAATGGAAATGGGGGGGGGGTTCTTAGAATTCTCCCCTCTAGCACCCTAAGTAAATACTGAACAATTGAATATGGCTGAGATCTCCCATTTTGTTATTGATTAGACCTTTTTTAATTTTGGCAAGTTTGTTGCATAATTCATTGGCAGAGCATGATGGGATACCAATATAACTTTCAGAATTAAACTGGACGCCAAAAATGTTCCAGAATGCATGTAGCTGTAATTGCCATATGCTTTGTTTTCAGACAAATCTGCAAAGCAGGTCCTAATTAGAAGTACTGTTTAGGTTGCAGGGTGGTGTAACAAATTGCTACTGTTTACCCTTGGAACACAGTAACAACACAAGACATCCTTCATATACCATTTTGTATTTTTAGAGCCAAAAAAGATGATCAGTAAGTTAACTTAGAAAATGTAAAGTAATACCGTAAACAGAATTTGTCATGCCCGGGCTGGTCAGGCCCTTTTCAGAAGAAGTTGAAGAAAACCTGCCTTAATAAGGAAAGACCACAATCAGCAAAGACACTGAGACTTCCATGAGTAGAGGACATTGAGGACAGAAAATATTGTGTTCCTTCAAGAGAGGATAAGAGTCTGATGAAAGAAGAACCTTCCAACCCTACAACATGTCGTTAACTCTGGGAGTTAGAACAGAGAAAACCAAGAAAGCAGCTTGGGGATTCTCAAGGTTATACAACTACAGTATAAATAATTAACAGAGACAGCTGAAGAATGGCTGTCTAGCTTAGATGAATAAATACAACCGGCCTAGTCAAACCTGGACTGTTGACTCTCTCTGGCTCCTCTGCCACCTTTAAGCCCAACAGAATAACTGGCATGAAAGAAGAAGGCCAAATTACAGTTGAACCCTCCAATAAAGCACAAGCTCTCATCTGGATACACCAACCGCTGATGCACTACAGAGGGTTCAGACTGAAGTTATTGTGTGCTCCTAGTGCCTTCCAGCTGTCAATTAATTAGTCCTGGATGAGATTTTTGATCATGTGCTGTGCAAACAGTTGGGCAGTAGTGACAGGTAGAAGCAAATAAAAGTTCCACATGTGTAACAAAGCAACAGGATATCATCCAGTGTAGGTGATTGTGGAAGGATGATTACTCCTTGTGCTTTGAGTGGACAGATTACATAATCAGGGCATTCAAATTTGTCTTTCCTCCTCCCTTGCCATTTTTTCCTCTTCACTTGTTGGCGCAGTCACGCAAATACCAACCTCATCTGCTGGACGTACTGCTAGTGCCTAGGGAATCCAGTTCTCTACTACCAGCTTCCTCAAACTATTGGGATTTCGAACCTCTCTGCTCTTTTTTAAGGTTTAAAGGTACCAAAGTTGATGGTGCTGCAAAGCCCCCTCCCTTGCTCATAGTCGTGTGTGTGTGTGTGTGTGTGTGTGTGTGTGTGTGTGTGTGTGTGTGTGTGTGTGTGTGTGTGTGTGTGTGTGTGTGTGTGTGTGTGTGTGTGAGAGAGAGAGAGAGAGAGAGAGAGAGAGAGAGAGAGAGAGAGAGAGAGACCCCAGCGAATTCAAAGGGTTTCTTAAAAAATAACAGAGATCTAGAAAGGCACAAATAATGTCATGGACCTTTGAAGAGAGTGGGCTGAAATGAGGGAATATGAAGTGTTGCCCTTGATCTTCACCCCCTTGTTCTGGTACATAGTTTGGGGGGGGGGGAGAAGGAACACAGCAAGTCAAAACTATAATGACAGTAGCCCCATCTATGTACATGTTTAGTTTTTTTCAAAATGACAAAACTAAAAATGAAGAAAAAAATTCCTCTAATGATAGTACTCTGAATTAGATTGCATAAAGTAGGAAAGCAGAATCAGCCTGTCAGTTACATTCAGATAGCACAGGTATCCCTCTAAGTATATCTTTCTACTTCTAAAGAAAAGACACATTCATCCGGCATAATTTGCAAAGTGATAAAATGCAAATATTGATTCCCCTCAACCAGGGCTATTTTAGGCATGGTGCCAAGTTATACACTGTGCCCAAATTATCTGCTATTTTTTCCTTAAGCTGCTTAATAGTTTTAGATATTTAGACAGAGCATATTGGATAGACACTTCCCTGCTGGGGAGGGGTCAGTATCTGTAGCAGAGAAACCTGAGCTTTCAGTCAAGATGTAAAGAACATGTACCAAATTCTTTCTTCTCAATTCAGGATATTTTGACTTGAGAAGATACCTCAGTGGGGAATGTTCAGATCTTTTGAAATTCCTTACCTCCAGGGAAGAGAGACAAGGGGCAATATTTTTTTTAATGGCTCTTCAATTTGCTCAAACTGCCTCCCTGCTGAACTAGTGTCCCTCTTCCCTTCGTAAAGCAAAGTGCACACATGACAAGCACTTAATGAGTTGATTGTCTAAACAGACACAACCACTTGATGTTTGATGCTTCTAATCTTTAAATACAAACAACAAAGCTGCAGCCATTGCCATATTATTTATGTTTGCAATGTGCAAACTTGCTTAATTTGTGCAAAAATTATTCTTTTTCTCTCCTCTTGTCAGAGCACCACAAAATACCTTATCCTCTCAGAGGATGAGAGGATAATTTTGCCTCATCTTTATGTACAAAGAGGAGACAAATGAGGATTTATATTACTACTTCCAGGGCTTGGGGAAAGAGCGGTTTTACTCACCATGTCAGGTTCTTATTGAGATTTTGATATGAAAATGAATTAAATCTTAATGTTGTATAGTTAAATGTGAAATGGCTGAGTCACTGTACTGATTGTATTCAGGTGTGGGTATCAAGGATTACGACTTAGTGTTGTACTGTACATGATGAAACTTTGTGTAACAGAAAATGAAGTAATGTATTTTCTGATTGGTCACAGAACTTATATAAGTCGTGTGTAAAATGAGTGTCTTTATCTGCTGTAAGTCAGATCACTTTTTCCTATATGATGTGTTGCTTCATGTCATGTCATGCTGCCAGAGGAATGTCTATTCTCTGTGTATATATGTAAATAGACTAAGTTGTTGGTTTTACTCTCTCAGTGTCATAGTGTCATAAGTATCTCTGCTAACCAATGTGTCCTTACTCTGCTGACGTTATGAGAATACACATTATAATCAAAATTCTCAACAGTTCTTCCCCTCTTATTTCTATCTCTTCCTTAACACTGTATCCATCCTGGATACCAGATACCCAGGTATTTATTTATTTATTTATTTATTTATTTATTTATTTATTTATTTATTTATTTATTTATTGGACTTATATACCGCCCCATAGCGCTACAAGCACTCTCTGGGCGGTTTACAATTTTTTTAATTATATAGGCTACACATTGCCCCCCCAGCAAGCTGGGTACTCATTTTACCGACCTCGGAAGGATGGAAGGCTGAGTCAACCTTGAGCCGGCTACCTGGGATTTGAACCCCAGGTCGTGAGCACAGTTTTTAGCTGCAGTACAGCGTTTTAACCACTGCGCCACGAGGTACTGGTGGTGCACAGTGAAAGTTGGCACACCGGTTGCATTCATTCCTAAAGATGTCTGACTTGGCTATGTTAAAACATGCATTAATTATTTTCAAACTGGTTTACTCTGTTTACTCTGTGTAGGACTGCCTTTGACGATAATTAATATAGTTCTGTTTATATGTTTGTAATTTTATTTTATTTTAATTTTCTGTAATTTTTTTAAAACTCTATTGCAAGCCATCTTTTAACTCTACTGTAAACCAACTTGGGTCCCACCTCTGGGAGGAAGTCATCAAATAAGTAAAAGAGATGAACAAGGGCCTGAGAACCATGCTAATTCTAATACTGGCCCAGTTGCTGACCATTGATTTGGTCATGTTAGGTAGAAGAGGGTGCATAGAACACTGTGGATCCCTGCCTTTCTGTGACGCCACCTGAAAAGGCTTGGCTCACAATCACACAGTTGGTGAAGCAGCTTCAGGCTGAAGGGTCCAGGCGTCCTCAGCGGAGACCACAGAGAAAGAAGTCGACATCATGCCACGTTGGGTCCCTTTTGGTGAGAAAGGGGGGGGATAGAAATAAAGTAAATCAACATTAAATCTTAAATCATTTGATTCTTCAGTGAGCTCTCTAAGTAGACAAAAATAAACCAAAGGGAATTGGTTCAAATTTTTTAAAAAGGAAAAAATGGAACAAAAAGTGAGGTTATCTTAAATTATGTTATTTGTGACAGTACAACGCAAACTGTATTCAGAATTAAATGTCACCACATATTATAGAGCTTACTCCTGGGCATGTATGCATAAGATTGTAGTCTTCTTGATGTCTCGGATCAACACTGAAACACTTTTGTTTCTTTTTATGCTTAAAAACATATACCAGAGATTTTCCTCTAAATGCTGTAGCTAGGAAAAAGTTTATTGAAACATACATGCAATTCATTCTCTTGTTCTCACTGGATGCATAATACTTACATTCCACTGCCAAAGGCTGAAAAGTATAACAAGGCCCACCAGGTAAGTTCAGAAAAACGTGCTCATCTGTCTATGTTTGAAAGAATAGAGCATATTTTCCTGTAAAATAATGAGGGCTACGCATATCTGATACCATTATATTTCTGCCAAACTCAGGTGTTTTAACTCTGAGCCCTGTGGGGAATCTCTCTCACTCTCTTTCTCTCTCTCTCTGTGTGTGTGTGTGTGTGTTTAAAACCCTCTTCTTACTCTTCATGCATTTTTGTCCCTGAATTTGAGAGTGAGAAAGAGAACAGAACAATTTTTGCAGGCCTGTGCTTTCAGTTTGTCACCTCTACACAATAATTCAAAGTTCTTAACCCAATTCTACTTCTTTTTTCCCTGCCAGCTTTAAAAAGAAATCTGAAAGGTCCTTCAAGTGAAACATTGTGAATTATTGTAATTTTTAATCTTACAGATCAAAAAGGTTATTATTGTTGTAGGTTTTTCAGGCTGTCTGGCCGTGTTCTTGAAGTTTGTCTTCATAACATTTCACCAGTCTCTGTGGCCAGCATCTTCAGAGGACAGGAGTCAGAACTCTATGTAAACAGCCCCACATCTCCAAAGAGATTTATGGGGGTGCAGGAAATCGGGACGAGTAAGAAAACCAGACAAACTTCTAACTGCTGAGCAGAGCCAATTGAACTCAGCCAAGTTCTGTCTAAATTTTCTTCCTCAGAGGCCAATCTCCTTATTAAGAAAGCAACACAGACATAACCATGAGATATACTCAGAATGATTTGGCTCTGAAAGTTTGGTAGCAAACCCACGTGGCCAATTAGACATTCAGCTGGTCTGTTCAAGAAACAAAGCTTCTACATAGAAATCAATCATTACTGTTTTTTTATTAAAAAGAATTACTTTAGAAAAGGTTTCAGTTGATAGTAAAATATTTCAGTAGGTACATTTTCATTCAAGACTAACGGAACACACCACTCCCCCACCCCAGCTAAAAAAATAAAGAAATGAAACTATGCTAACTAACAAAAAGCATAAATCATCCATCTCACATGTCTT
Source organism: Pogona vitticeps (assembly GCF_051106095.1). Taxonomy (NCBI): domain Eukaryota; kingdom Metazoa; phylum Chordata; class Lepidosauria; order Squamata; family Agamidae; genus Pogona; species Pogona vitticeps. Next base: position 50,025,131 of record NC_135784.1, on the reverse strand, counting down.
GGGTCTTCAAAGGCTGATGCTAGATGAAAACCAGTCCATTATGGGAAAAACACGTGTCTGCCCCTTTCTCAGGCAAACTCCATCTTTCTTCTCTCTTCCTCACCCTTCCTTCTTCTTCCCAGAATGCCTCCTGGGCCTTGTTGTCCCGCCTAACTTTCTCAGGGAGCTTCAGTTGTTATCATTCTTTGTGGCAGAATTATTTTGACTACGAAACTCTCTGCTCTCTGCTCATCTTAGCAACGAGATAACCAGAGAGCGAAGCTTCTCTGAAACAGCATATAAAACTTTCCTACTACAGAACAGACTTTAAATCAAAATGGATGCTATTGGGACAATCTTAGTACTACATATCCCATTCTAATATACATAAAAACACAAATCATCACATGCCCCCCCTGATTATCGTTAAAATTCAGAGCAGTTAATCTGATCTAATTTTAAGAAATCAAGTAAAAGTAACTAAAAAGTAATTCAAAGTAATTAACTGGTTACATCTCAAAATTCAACTACAGATTAACTATTACAATACTGAAACATAGCACACTGTTGAATACATTGTTTCAACGTTCAGGTTCATAAGAATCTTCACAGTACATTCTAGAAAGACCATCTGCCACTACATTCAATTTTCCAGGAATGTGTTGAACTTCAAAATCAAAATCTTGCAATGCTAGACTCCATCTCAACAATTTTTGGTTGTGAGATTTCATCTTCTGCAACCAAACTAAAGCTCTGTGATCTGTTTGGAGTGTAAACTTACGACCCCATAGGTAAGGTCGAAGTAGATTGAGAGACCAAAAGATAGAAAGAGCTTCTTTTTCAGGTACTGCGTAACTTCTCTCTCTATCCAAGAGTTTTCTAGAGAAGTATGAGATAGGGTAAAGGTTCCCATCTTCTCCTTGCTGTAACAAAACAGCTCCCAGTCCTAATTCAGAAGCATCAGTTTGTAAAATGAATGGTTTGTCAAAATCAGGGGACTTCAGTATAGGCGCATCCATAATCTTAGCTTTTAAAGCTTCAAAGGCACCTTGACACTCTGGTGTCCACTTTACCTTGACAGGCTGTCTCTTCCTAGTGAGCTCTGTCAGAGGTGAAGCCAAATGACTGAAATCAGGAATGAATTTTCTGTAGTAGCCAACTAGGCCCAAAAATGAGCGTACCTGTTTCTTAGTTTTAGGGATAGGCCAATCATTAATAGATTGTACTTTAGCTTGCAAAGTCTGAATTTCTCCTTGCCCAATCAAATGACCTAAGTACATGACTTTTCCTTGCATCCACTGACACTTGCTGGCTTTGACTGTCAGTCCTGCTTGCTGAAGTCTGGACAAAACAGTTTCAATGTGAGACATGTGAGAATCAAAATCAGAACTGAAAATGGCAACATCATCAAGATAAGCACTTGCAAAAGGTAAACCTTGTAAAAGTTTATCTATCATCCTTTGAAATGACGCACCTGCATTCTTCAAACCAAATGGCAATCTGCGGAAACGGAAAGTTCCCACGTGCGTGATGAAAGCGGTCTTATCTCGTGAATCTTCAGCCAAATCTAACTGCCAATAAGCATTCTTTAGATCGAGAATGCTGATAAACTTAGCCTTTGAAAGATGTTCAATTAAATCATCCATTCTAGGCAATGGGTATGGATCTGGAACCGTAACACTGTTTAACTTTCTGTAATCAACACAAAATCTTACTTCCTCGAGGATTTCACCCAAAGCGTTACGTTTTGGCACCAGAACCACCGGAGAAGCCCAAGGGGAGAATGACGGTTCAATCACCCCCAAAGATAACATCTTTTGTATCTCTTGTTCAATTTGGATAGCATGATTACCAATTGCTCTATATGGGCTAGACCGTATGGGCTGGGCGTTGTTCTCAGTAGTTATCACATGACTGATCAATTTGGTGTAACCTGGTTTATCTGAAAACACATCTTGGTATTGTTCTAAAATTTGAAACAACCTTTCTTTCTGATCAACGGTACCTGTTAAAACAAGATTATCAGACCATGTACCTGCATCTCGCAATTCAGACAACATATCAATAGGTTCATTTGCAGCATGAAAATATTCAGCATGACATTGAAAAACCATTGCAGATCTATCTTTGTACAGTTTCAAACTATTGACATGGTAAAGAACAGGGTTCTTATTAGAATCCAACATTTTGACAAGATAATTGACATTTCCCAATTTTTGAACAATTTCACCTGGACCTTCCCAGACAACTTCTAGCTTAGAAGGTCTGAGTGGGTTCAGAACAAGTACCAAATCACCCACAGAAAATTCCCTGTGTCTGGATCTCTTGTCATGGAAGAACTTCTGACTTGCTTGAGCGTCCAACAAATTGTCTCTGGCTAACTCCTGGACAGCCAAGAGTTTCTCTTGAAGTTTTCTAACAAAATCAGCAACTGGCACAGTACTACTTTTAACCACACCTTCCCAATTGGATTTCAGGAAGTCCAATGGTCCTTGTAGATTTCTTCCAAACACCACCTCACTTGGAGAAAAGCCACCTAGTGAAGAATGAGCTGAGCTACGGTAAGCAAACAAAGCAAAAGGCAAAAGCTCATCCCAAATGTTTCCATATTCTTGGGTCAAAGTTTTAATCATCCTAAGCAAAGTTTGTTGACCTCTTTCCACCATACCATGAGATTGAGGATGATGGGCCGTGGAAAAACTGATGGTTATTCCACTTATCTCGCAGATCTTACGCATAAGTTCACTTGTAAAGGCTCCTGCTTGATCACAAATTATTTTGGATGGTACTCCAATACGCGAGCACAAGTCCACGATGATTCTAGCTATGGTGGTAGCTGTCAGGTTGCTAATAGCGTAAGCCTCGATCCACCTACTGGCAGAACAGATGAAAGAAATGATGTATTTCTTCTTAGATTTAGTAGGAACAAAAGGTCCTAGCACATCCATTTGCAAACACTGGAACACTTGGTCAGGAATTTCCATAATCTGCATTTCGGCCTTTACCTTGTCAGTTTGATGGCCTGTGCGTTGGCAATAGTCACAAGAACTGACATAGTCCTTTACAGTTTTTGAAATACCAGGCCAGTAAAAATGTTGAGAAATCCTCTTTAGGGTTTTTTGTATTCCCTGGTGCCCACTACTTGGATGGTCATGAGCCATTTCTAGTATTCTCAGTCTATATTCAGTAGGCACGACTAACTGTTGAACAGGTTGGGCATCCAAGTTGGATTTGGGGAAATATTCTCTGTACAAAAGTCCATTTTCTCCCCACAGGAAACTAACTTGCTGATGCGCAGGGCGTTCAGCATAGTTGTCTGCTTGTGACCTCAAAGAAGCTAGAGAGGGATCATTAAGTTGCTTCAGTCTAAAGTCCTCCGATCCCTTAGGTATCACCTCCTCCATTTTAGTTTCTGTTGTAGCTGCATTATCAGGTTCGGTCACAAGAGGCTGCTGTTGGGCAAGGTCTCCATCTGAGCTATCCTCAGTGGATTCCTGCTCCCGTTCAGGATCATGCATCTCCCTACTTTGAGATCGCGTAACTACCGACATTGAAGTTGCATTTTGACTCTGCATGTGATCCAAAAAAGCAAGATCATTTCCAAGAAGAAAATCAGGTTTTCCCTCATGGGTTAAAATATGTTTTACCCCTGACCAGCTCTTATACGAAATTTTGACATAAGCTAAAGGAATGAAACGCTGATCAGTCTCTACAGATCCATAAGTTTTTACTGGACACCTCAGGTTGTTCAAGATTAAGGTGGGGTCTAGAAAACGTTTGCTTATCGAAGAAATGTCGGCACCCGAGTCTCGAAAAGCACTTAAAGCTATATCACCTCCAGGTGTGTGAAGAAAAACCACCTCAGAAAATGTGCGGGTTGCCCAGTCCCTTTGCGCAGTTGGTACTATGCAATCAGGATCCATAACAGAAAACCTCTCTCCTGATGCAGTCTCTTTTACAATTTCTGAGGAAATTGAAGCAATTTGTAAGTCCAAAATTCTAGGCACATATTGGTTTACTGCTGCCTGCATTCCACTGGCTTGCGAAGGGGTTACAGTTAGGTTAACTCCTTCCTGACTCTGTGAAGGCACAATGCTTGACTGGTGAGGCACAGAAACTGCATTACTGGCAGCTGGCACTTGCTGAGTTCCTGCTGGCACAGAACTTACATACGCCATCTTGGGTGTGCCTGCTTTAGATCTGCGTGGAGCTGGCACAGGTGTTTTCCTAGCTGGCTCCTTAACTTGGCTAGCTGGCACATTCAACCTTGGGCAATCTCGTCGCAGATGAGAGCCACCACATTCAAAACATTTAAGAGGCGTTTTACTCTGGCTAGGAGCTAGACTCCTGCGTTGCTCAAATGAACTTTGCCTGGGCTCTTGAGGAAAAGACTTTCTAAATTCAGGCTGACTCTGTCTCTTAGGCGCTACTGGTGCAGTCTTTGGCCTAACAGCAGGTTATCATGGTAGTAAGGTAGATTGCTTCTATCAACACTAGCTATTGAGTCCTCCAACTCCTCTTTTTCCTTCAGCTTATTAACCAAACGCTCCACCTCTGCCTCTCTGTACTGCTTCAATAACTCATCATCACTGTTCTGATTATGAATAGATTGAGTGTGACAAGCAACAAAATCTGCAAACATCATTGTTAACTTATCCACTTGTGATAGACTCTTGTTAGGATCAGGGCCCTCAGCACCGGCGGCTGCTGCTGCTGCTGCTGCTGCTGTCCCATCAGAAATGCCTCTGCCTGGCACTCCCCTCCCTACTGGAGTGCTGGCACCCGCCATTTCCTCTGCCTGATCCATCTGTTGCAACTTAGTCCAAGTCTGATCTGAATCAGATCTAAGTAGATCCTGGACGTCCTGTGCTGGGAGTTTAGCCATTATATTTCCCTTTTGTAATTCCCTTCTCACTTGTGAAGAATCATAAGTAATCCTTTGCTTAGCACCACTTGGAGTCAAGACGTCCTGTTCAAGAGCCTCCAAAAGCTCTTGATGCAAGGGCTTCACATCTTTACTAACCAAAGGCAGCCTGGCAGATGCACCACCAAACTTAACTTTTCTCTGAGTCACAAACTGCTCTTCAGGCAACTCCAAAAACCTCTCTCTGCCCATGTAGCCGAAACTGTAGGGCGAGAGCAAAGCCATAAAACACTCTGGCAGGAACAGCCCTAAACTGGAGCTTCAGAAGGGCCACCGTTTACTTGCATGAAAATGCCCACTCATTAAACAGCCCAATTAAACAGATTTTAATGTCTGTTAAAACTTAAGCGTTGTTTCTTATCAGACCTCACTGCAGCTAAGTCTTTCCGTAAGATCCTTAGCTGGAAAGAGAAAAGCAATTTGGCTAATTTACAGCCTGTCAGCATGCACGCACTCCCTCAGCCAAGGCTTCCGGAAGAATGCCTGCAGCTTCACTTACAAAGCAAGCACCATAAATCCATAAATCACACTAAAGCACGTGTTTCGTCCGGCCGCTGCCAACCATGTAAACAGCCCCACATCTCCAAAGAGATTTATGGGGGTGCTGGAAATCGGGACGAGTAAGAAAACCAGACAAACTTCTAACTGCTGAGCAGAGCCAATTGAACTCAGCCAAGTTCTGTCTAAATTTTCTTCCTCAGAGGCCAATCTCCTTATTAAGAAAGCAACACAGACATAACCATGAGATATACTCAGAATGATTTGGCTCTGAAAGTTTGGTAGCAAACCCACGTGGCCAATTAGACATTCAGCTGGTCTGTTCAAGAAACAAAGCTTCTACATAGAAATCAATCATTACTGTTTTTTTATTAAAAAGAATTACTTTAGAAAAGGTTTCAGTTGATAGTAAAATATTTCAGTAGGTACATTTTCATTCAAGACTAACGGAACACACCACTCCCCCACCCCAGCTAAAAAAATAAAGAAATGAAACTATGCTAACTAACAAAAAGCATAAATCATCCATCTCACATGTCTTGGGTCTTCAAAGGCTGATGCTAGATGAAAACCAGTCCATTATGGGAAAAACACGTGTCTGCCCCTTTCTCAGGCAAACTCCATCTTTCTTCTCTCTTCCTCACCCTTCCTTCTTCTTCCCAGAATGCCTCCTGGGCCTTGTTGTCCCGCCTAACTTTCTCAGGGAGCTTCAGTTGTTATCATTCTTTGTGGCAGAATTATTTTGACTACGAAACTCTCTGCTCTCTGCTCATCTTAGCAACGAGATAACCAGAGAGCGAAGCTTCTCTGAAACAGCATATAAAACTTTCCTACTACAGAACAGACTTTAAATCAAAATGGATGCTATTGGGACAATCTTAGTACTACATATCCCATTCTAATATACATAAAAACACAAATCATCACACTCTATTCTTTCATTTTTTAAAAAAAAACCCACTATTTTTAAATATAATGTACTAAAATAAGTTTTACAGAATGTCAGTATTCAGGATAGAAGGAACCTGGCTATTTGATTGCCAATATGCCTCTTGACCAAATGTGAAGAAATTAGATAACAAGAGATATAAAACCAAGCGTTGCTTTCCTCTGCCTCAACAAAATTTGAAAAACAAAGCAAAACAAAAATGTAGCTTTACTGAATGTTTCTTCAAGTTATTAAAAGAGTCTTTAAGGTTAAAAATGCTTCCTGATTTTCTGCTCATATCAGGGACAAAAAGTCAGTTTGCTATCTCTTGCATATGCTCAGAAACTCATAAGCCAGAATCCTGTTGGCACAGCCTTGCACAGATAAGGCTGGTGACTGGGGCTGGCAGCAGTGATTTTTGGATATTAAAAGCTTCTGCACCCTCATCCTGAGGATTCCAAAAGTTTCTTCAGCCTGAAAGGGATCCCTAGTGAAATGTGGAACCTGAGTGAGGGATAGAGGAAAGTTTAATTAAAAATAAAAGGCAGTGGCCAAATGACATCATTAGATTTACATGCATAAAGCTGTACCAACTGGATTCCGAGCTTCAAGTAATGTTATAATTTCTAAGTAAAAGAACAAATTGGTACTTATTTATCTAGTTGAAGTATTTGTACCCTACAGTTCAGCTGGAATGGTGCTCAGAATAGTGTATAGACTGATAAAAGCAAGATAGTCCTTGCTCTTAGGCTTACAATTTTGGGCGGGGGGAGGAAGCAAACAGAAGAGGAAGCAAACAGAAAAATATAGATATGTCATCACATTGCTTGATGAAGATTCATAAGATCACAGAAAACTGCCTTGTTTATAAACTCAGATCAAGCTATTTGTCCATCTTAACTACAGTTTTATCTTCATATATTCACAGCAGAGACTTTACCAGAAATGCTGTTACATTATTTCCCTCCTGGTCACAAATGGCGTTTAGTATCTTGGTACTTACAATTGAGCTATTGTTTTCCCTTACTGTATTTCTAAAGCAAAGCAGGACAGTTTTAGTGGGAGACATCACTACAAACCCATCCCTGTAGCAGTGGTGAAAGTAAAATTTCAGTATGCTACGTCGTTCCAAAAACATATATTTTATTACAGTATTCAGTCAGATTGATTCAGAGACTGATTTCAGTTTGTTCCCATGTAATATGACTACTGTGATTCCTGTTGTATCTTTTAATTCAAGTGGTGAGATGGGGATCACTCCAAAGTAAGAATGCAATGGCTTGCGCTCGAGGACAGAATACATGGCTTATCCTGTTGTTAAGTATTGACTTTGGCATCCTGCTGAGAATAGTAAAGGTAAAGGTAAAGGTAAAGGTTCCCCTTGACAATTTTTGTCCAGTCGTGTTCGACTCCAGGGGGCGATGCTCATCCCCGTTTCCAAGCCATAGAGCCAGCGTTTTGTCCGAAGACAATCTTCCGTGGTCACATGGCCAGTGCGACTTAGACACGGAACGCTGTTACCTTCCCACTGAGGTGGTCCCTATTTATCTACTTGCATTTACATGCTTTCAAACTGCTAGGTTGGCGGGAGCTGGGACAAGTGACGGGAACTCACTCCATCATGTGGATTTGATCTTACGACTGCTGGTCTTCTAACCCAGCAGCACAGGCTTCTGAGGTTTAGCCCACAGCGTCACCACGTCCCTTCTGAAGAATAGGTTCATGATTAAGAATGTAAAATCAACATTAAGGTATAGAGTTAGATCCCTGTGGTTTCCTCCCCTGTATATCCCAAGGATAGTCTTTTCAGATCATTTAACTATAATGGGAGATTAATTCCAAGGACCTTTTGTGGATACTGAAAACCATGGATACTAGTGAACACGTACCAAACATGGTTGTTGTGGGTTTTTCGGGCTCTTTGGCCGTGTTCTGAAGGTTGTTCCTAACATTTCACCAGTATCTGTGGCCGGCATCTTCAGAGGACAGCACTCTGTGCTCTGGTGTAGTTGGCTTGGGAATGCCCAAGCCAAACACATAGCAAACACATAGCACGTACCAAACACATGGCAAATATAGTAGCACCCCTGTATTCTTGCACAGCAACTCTTTTTTAAAGAAAGCAGTACCTCCCACTCCCTCCAAGTTCAGCTGCCCCCAAAATTGGGGGGGGGGAGGGAGCAGGTCCAGATCAGCTGGGGGAGGTGGAGGATGGATGAGGTGGGGGATGTGGAACAGATGATGGATGCGGGGGAAGGCTGGAGCTGATTGAGTCCTTCTCTGCCTCTCCCACGTGTGTTGGAGTTTCATGCCTCTGTGATTCCACCCTAGAGCCACTGCCGCCACTACCTTTTTCAACCTGATGTCTTTGGTTTCCAGTGTGAGTATGGCCATTTCAGCTTGTCAGCAGAAGCTGGGATTGGAGAGCCTATGCCTTGCCCTGCCTCACCTTGGCCAAGGGCCTGACTCAGCCTGTGCCCCAGAGAGCTTGAGCGAAAAGGAAGGAAGAAGGAGGAGCCCATTCCCTGCCAGGCCTGGTAGAGAGTTCTTTCCCCCATCTCCTTCCCACCTGGTCCAGGCATTCTGAAAACCTGACCTGGACACAAGGAATGGATGTATAGTACCATGAGAGTCATCCAGAATTAAGTGAAACCACAGGTATTGATCCAGTGGATATGGGGTCCCTCTGTATTTGAAAACTGTGGACTTTTTTGCCACTGGATCTAGTGATGGCTATCATTTCAATCATACTGAAAGGGAATCAGACAAATTTATGGAGAATGATAGCTATGTATTATGAGAGAGTGGGTGTCTTTCAGTATCATTTGATGGGGAACTCAAGTTACATTCATATCCTACCTGCAGACATCCCATGGACAACTGCTTGGCCACTATGTGGACAGAATACTGGACTAAATAGGGAGTTTCTAAAATCCTCATCTAGCACGGCTCTGCTCAAATTCTTTTGGAAATTTATGTATGTTGCACATTTTGAATATCTAATTATATGTCATTATAGAGGATATTGTCCTTCATTGCATAGGATTTCTTTATGATTATCTTTTTCTCTGACATTTATAGTCACTTCTTTCTTTCAGTTCAGGCTGACAAGTACAGTACTTTGATAGAGAGGAATATTTACTTTCCACCATTGCTGTTAAAGACAACAAATGCTTCAATATTACAATGGAAACCTTGGTGGAGCATAATCTATACATTTTTTTCTGTTGCTGCTGATAAATGAGTAATGGTGTGATAAGCACACAATTAGATGTAATTTGCTTATGTCACTAAGCAGAATTTTTAAAAAAGATCAATATCCAATCTTCACCTAGTAAGAAAAGCAATTAGTTTAATTGATGAGGAAAAGGCCCTTTTACATCAGTTAATTAAAACAAAAGGGTCTAATACTTGGGCAGATCAAGATTATTAATAGTACATGAACATTTTCATTCTATAAATTACTTTTACTGGGAAACCAGTCATTCATGATGATTTCTTTAGGCAGTTACCATCTTGAACAAGGTATACGGACACTTTGTTTAATGTCCACAAAATAATTTAAAACACTATTGAAACAGATTTTGCCCAGGTTTAAAATCAAACTTCAACCCAATGTAGCGTTTTCAGACAAACTGTTATCTTCAAATTCAGTAACAACCAGATAGTCTCAGATTTATCAGATACACATTTAGGTTATAAAATGCTCCACCTTAAATTTCTCATGTCAGATTTACTGCTTCCACTCTCCTTTTACAATGAAGGTTTTAGGTATTTTTTTTAATCAAATGCTAAACTACTCATTTATAAGAATAACACAATAATGCTTTGAAATGTATTACACTCCACCAGTGCTATTCTTACACTGGCCAAAATCCTATTGCACAACCACACACACACAAACACAATAGAGGTTGCACATGCAGTAGCTGTGTGAGCGCCAAGGTGTATATGCTGTCCTCAAAGCATTTCTGCTGACATATTGTGCAATAGGTCATGCTAGGAATGCGCAATTGATGTCACAATTCCATGTGGCCGGGTGTAACATCAGACATGTTTATGCCAGCATAACTTTAAATTATTGACCATGGCATGAAATAAATTTGGCCACTGTGTGACAGAATGCTGAACTAAATTGGTCCTTTTACTGGCCATTATGTAAAATAAATTTGTATGGAGAGGCCACCCTTTCTCTTATGCAGAATTGAGAGATTTCAGGCAATGAACAGGGAAAGTTGGTGCATTGTGGCTGAGGATCCATCCACCTGCTGTTATCCTCCTTGCTGTTGGGCTGTTTTCATCCTCCTACCTATCACCAACCTAGGTGCCTAACTGCTTAAGGGTGCTGCCTTTTGTCATCACTACCCTCTTTCCTAGTACAACTGCTTTGGTTCCTCTTCTTTTAGTGCCCATCTGCCACAATGGAGTAGTGCTGTTGATTTGAGCTGTGCCCATTGTCCCCTTCCCCCTATATCCTGCTGGCTGGGTAACATCTCCTTGGTTGCTCCATTTTTGGCTTATCTGTTGCTGCCACTCAGTCAGTGTACCCACCTGCTAGCCACCTCTCTTCTGCCCCTAGATGGATGAAAATAAGGCCAGACTGCCTTCTGCTATTTTTTTGTGTTGCATTTTATCCCCCAGAAGTGTTGCACAGTGTTTCAGTGTTACACAGAGAAACTCAGATTCCAAGGAACATAATAGATGTGTCTCTGAGTTTGTAACTGGAAGTTGATAACCAAGCCTTTCTTCAAGTGTTGTAATTCATGCTGAACAGTCAGTGTTACAAATAGAGATGGGGGCTTCATATTTGTATATGAATACAAAGCCCACTGCACAGGTGGCCAGCTTGATGAACACCCACTGCCAGACCCTGCTGGACCACTTACCACATGGCGTGTGGTACACATAGCTAATGTCCTCCACCACAACCATGGCAGTAGTTTGGCTGCCGCAACCCCACCTCCCCGGTCATCCAGCCACTCCAGCATGGGGTCAAGAGAACTAGTCTCCCTGCTCAGCCATGGAGTAGCTGGACAAGCAGGAAGGCGGGGCTGCAGCAGCTGAGCTACTGCCATGATTGGGGTGCAGAAGATAATGCCAGCAACATGTGCTGCACGCCATGCAGTAAGTGATCCAGCGGGGTCTAGTGGGTGTTCATCAAGCTAGCTATCAGAGCCCGTGATGAAGCACCCATCTCTAATTCCAAATTAAGCCCATCTTTATCTCCTAGTGACAAGCTAAACAAGAATAAAACAAGTTAATCTGGAAATTGGTTATAATTGGGAAAAGTTCAAAGCAAAAAAGATGTCTTTTATCACGTCAGGTAGCACCTTTCCACCTTTTCCATCTTCTTGTGTGCAGTATGAAACACAACTGAAAACTGGCCTATATGGCAAATGGCATTCAGTATCGCTATGTGCCAGCTTCAGCTGAAGCCCAAATCACTAACTGGGTCAGCCTGATTTGGACCAATTTGTATGAATCCTAGACCAAAACAGAATGGCAAAATTTTGTTTCTCAGACAGTGAAAGGATCCAGAGTGCTTCAGATCGGTCCAGAAATATGGTCATGGAAAATGAGCGGGGAACAGCCAGACAATATGTCACCAACTAGGAGGCTTGACCAGATGGTTTCCCTTATTAATAACTCTAATTTGCAATCTGTACCAAGAATCTCAACACTACTCTTTAATCGCACTGCTTATAGGGTGAGATGCCATGAGGTCAATAAAGTGATATATTCTGTTATCTCATATAGCTGCTTGTCATGCTTTTGCCAGGTTTAGCAGTGTTAATTGCCAGAGAACTATAATAGCATCGAATATAGATTCCTAACATGTGGTCCATGGACCCCAAGGGATCAGCAGTGTCCTCACAGGGGATCGGAATGACCAGATAGGCGGGGTATAAATAAAATCAACCAACCAACCAACCAACCAACCAACCAACCAACCAACCAACCAACCAACCAACCAACCAACCAATTTGCGAAGGCTTGAAGAAATTTTATGGTCTTTTTCAGTTAAAATAGAAGGAGTGAATGGAAGGAACGAAGAAAGATATAATAGATATAAGTTTTAATAAAAAATCTAAGTATCTGTTAAATATTGGCACAGTCTATTGGACAGGACACAGAGGAAACCCCACAGGAGGACATGAGTAGGGCTAAAGCGCAGTACAATACAGTCGCTGAATGCACACTCCACAAAAAGAAGAAGAGAAAAGTAGTTGTAGGAGGGGACTCCCTGCTATATGGAATTGAGACTGAAATTTGCCAGGAGGATCCATGGACTCACCAAGTATTCTGTCTCCCTGGAGGATGGATAAGGGATGTGATGGAAGGATTGCTATCACTCATAAAACCTACAGATACATATCCCTTCTTTTCCACATGGGAACAACTGACACAGCTGAGAGGCGTGACCAGGAAATGATGCCTGACTTTGAAGCTCTGGGAAGGAAACTCAAGGACTTTTGGACCCAAATGGTTTTTTCTTTCATCCTTTCGGTGCTCGGAAAAGGAATCGAAAGAGAAAGGGAGATCCTCTGGGTGAATGACTGGCTACAAAGGTATTGTCAGCTGGAGGGATTTGGGTTTTGGGACCATAGGCTAAGCTTCCTGGAAGAAGAATTACTAGCAAGAGACAAATTGCATCTAACAAGGACTGGGAAGAATCTCTTTGGCTGCAGCATGAAGAACTTCATCAGGAGGGCTTTAAACTGAATTGGAAGGGGGAGACACAAACAGAGAGTTAAAGGTAGATGAAGCCTTACACAATAAGAGGAAGAGACCAAACTGATCAAAAGGGCAACAATAATAACATTAACAATAACATAAACAAAAGGGCAACATTAACAATTACAATCACAATAATAAATATAACATTAATCATAATAATCATAATATTAATAATATTCGTAAAAATGTACAAAGACAAACAGGCCACAAATCACACACCCTCTGATGTCTGCATACGAATGCCAGGCTGAAAGAATTGGGCATGTTTAGCCTTGGGAAAAGGGGTAATATGATAGCACTTTTCAAATATTTGAAAGCCTGTCCTACAGGGGAGAGGCAAAATCTGTTCTCGATCATCCCAGAGTGTAGAACACACACCAATGGGCTCAAGTTAAATTTATTGATTGATTGATTGATTGATTGATTGATTGATTGATTGATTGATTGATTGATTGATTGATTGATTGATTGATTGATTGATTGATTGATTGATTGATTTGATTTGATTTGATTTGATTTGTACCCCGCCCATCTGGTCTATAAGATCACTCTAGGTGGCCAGTGATCGCCAGATTTTGGTTGAATATCAGGAAAACCCTCCTAACTGTTAAAGCAGTACGACAGTGGAACCAGTTACCTCAGGAGTTGGTGAGTGTTCCAACACTGGAGGCATTCAAGAAAAACTTGGATAATCACCTGGCAGATATGCTTTGATTGTATTCCTGCATTGAGCAGGCCCCTTCCAACTTCACTTTTCTATGATTTCTATGTATGCTGCTCCTAATATTGCTGGGTTTTGTAGCTCTGATGTTTTTATGAGATCCACATGTGTGTGAAATTTCTTGATATTGTTCCCAAGGCACCAGTGACTATGGGGATCACCCAAGTATGTTAAATCCACAGACAAGATGTCTCGCTTGTGAGATCTCAGTATTTTGTTAGTTTTTCCAATTCTTTATTTTCAGCTTTGGCATCCCTTGGAATTGCGATGTCAATAATTTCTAGTTCTTGCAATTCCAGTTCTGAAAATTCTTTACTCCAGATGAAAAACCTCCTCTGTTCCATTAATCATTGTTCAGTTATGTCACTATTTGGGTTTTTCCTTTTCCAAATTTTGATCAGTTTTTTTTTACCATGGACAGTTGGGTTTGCCTCATAATAGATTTCAAGATTTCTTGATTTTTGGGGGGAATCCAAGTTTACATTGTTCCAGTAGTATATCTGTGAAGATTCTTTATCAGCCAGGTGTGATTATCTGGAAGTTGAGTCATGGCAACTGGACATCTTGTAAGGTTGAAATGTTTTGCTACTCATCCAAGTAGCTTCTTCAGCCACTAAACAGGATAATGGTCAAGCACAGGAGGGGCAATGATGATTTGAAGGACAAAGGACATTCATTTGATGACAAAGATGTACAGTGGTGCCTCACTTAGTGATCGCTCCATTAAGCGATGAAATCGCTTTGCGATGGACTTTTGGCCATCGCTGGAGAGATCGCTTAGCGATGCCCTCTATGGATAAAATTCGCTTTGCAATGATCGCGGGGAGCGATCATGGCAAAGCGAACTTTTTTAAACAGCTGATTTGCAGTTCCAAAATGGCTGCTGCAAAAACAAAATGGCCTCCACTGTTTTGCCTCGCTGTAGGGGCACCCAAAATGGCCACCGCTATGGAGGAATTTCACTTTAAGGTATGTTTTTAGCCCATAGGAACGTATTAAACATGTTTTAATACATTCCTGTGGGCTTTTTAAAATCGCTTAGCGATTAAATCACTTAGCGATGTTTTTCCCGGAACGGATTAACATCGCTAAGTGAGGCACCACTGTATTCATTTTGGATAGAGAAGATGGGTGGTTTGAGAGAGGGTTCAGGGAGACCATATATGTGCATATAGAAAATCCCTCTCTCAACAAGGTTGGAGGTCTTAGATACATTCTGTCTGCTATTTATCATACTGCCCTTAGGACCACACACACCAGAAAGACCACTGTTAATGACCCATGACAATGGGTGGAGAAAGACTGAAGAAATGGATTTATCTCTCAAATCCAATTCTTTGTCCTTTTAACAAACCTATTCAGACCAGGAGAAAGTGAAGCCAACATGGAAGATATATCAGGGATCTCCTACCAACTCTCCTCAAACTGAAGAAGCTATTTGAACGAGTAGCAAAATGTTTTAACCTAACAAGAAAGAAGTCCAGTTGCCATGATTTAACTTCCAGATTGTTCCAATAGCTTTGCAGCAGCCTGTCCTGGTTCCTCAACACGGTCTGCTGGACCCTTTTGCCCATTTGTCACTACTGTCCAGGGGCTATAGGATCTGACATAATCCTATCTTGTTGACTAGGGTGATGACTGACTGGTATGGATTTTTGTTCCTTTCGTCTCATCATAATTGATGGTTGGCAGACACAGCTGATCTGGCTTCTCAGCAGAAAAATACCTGGCTTGGGAAAACCTTCAGGTAGTGACACTACTACCAGGATAGCTCTCATTCTCACTGAAGCATGCAAGCTCTTCTGCCTTAATAAGGCCTGTATGTACATGGTGGGGATGATGATGATGATGATACATGTTATGGAATAATTCCAATAAAATATTACAATAGGAGAGTGTGCATTAACAGATTAATTTATTTCTCCCTTCTCTCCCAATTGGAAGACCCTTCATGAGAAACTTTAAATAACAATTTGATACACTTCAGGGTTTTAAATCTTGAATTAAGTTTTGGTGATCTGCAGCAATAAAAGACATTTGAAGGGGTTAAAAAAAAGATTAAGAACCGCTGGAGTAGAAAGTGGCCCAAATTTACTCTGAGTAATCTTCCTTCCTGTTATTTTCATTTCAGGAGCCTTTGGCCTAATCCTTCATTTGCTTTTCTAGCAGTTAGACCTGTTTATTTTTTGTGAGCCTTTGTGCAGTTTAGATAGTTAAACATATTCTGTCACCTCCTGCCCACCCCACTGACCCATTACTTAGGTTCTGATTTGTTTTCTCCATGTGACTCATTAAACAAAAATAAAAGCATATCTCTGCCTTGGAGTGAAATACTGTGGTATCTATGGAATATTCAGTGTAGCAATGTGTTGACTCTGGACTGTGAATAGTAGAGATACAGAACTCTAGAATGGAGTCCCTCCCCTTTGCACAAGCAAGGGCTTCTGTCCACCCTAATATATATGCATAAATATATATGATTTAGATGTCCCCTCCCAGTCCAATTCTGTCAAATACTGTTGCTTGCTTGCTTCAGCTCTGTGCTCAGTGTGGTTTTTTCCTTCTCAGTACAGTTATTTAATACGTCTTTGGCTTTAACACATCTTTGGTTTTTCAAACTGTTCTTCTTTTCATTTCTTTAACTACAAATTATTGCGTTTTCGAAAGACTCATGGAAAGTGCTGCTAATATTAAGAGGATAGTGGAGGACAAAAGCAGCATGAACAGGCCAGTCTGAGTACCCAGCCAGGTGTACTTGCTTCTGAAAACTATATTTAGGGTTTTTTTTTTTTAAATAAAAGTGAACTTTAAAGATATTTAGAATACAAGCCTCAGAAGCCAGCTGTCTGAAATTTTTCAGGTTTACCTGGTCCTGCATTAGTTTCTTACCGTGTTTCCAAATGCTAGGTATACCACGCAAAACCAACAGGGTTAGAGCTGTTTTGGTTTACAAGTGCTTGTCAATGGCAGGCTGGAGAACCAGATTTTGACAGTAGTTTGAATCTGGAGTACAGACCAGATCAGATGAGATCCAGATTGCTCGAAATCGGAAACTCTGTGCACCACCCCAGAGTTCAGTCATCACGAGATTTAAAATATGTCAAGAGTAACCGTAGAGATGTACTGTATTTCCACCTGGGTGAGAAAAATGGAGGGAGAAGGAAAATGGAGCTTCCTCAACTGTCCTACAACCAGTAAACTAGCATTTTTATCTTGTTTTCATCTGAAAGGCAGGCTGAGCAGTTGCATAACATTAAGAACTTTTCTCTGAATTTTCTTCTTTTCAGTTTCCCTCCCCAATCATTCCCCGCTTTGTATCATGCATTTGTCAACTGTAAGCCAAGGGCTTTTTCTCCTTTCTTTTTCTAAACAAAGGGAAGCTGTTCTGAAAGATTTTCTAGTGGTAACATAGTGATAATTTAAATAAATAACTGCTACACTCTTTCATAATTATAATGTCTTTTTATATAATCTTTCTTTATTTACATTTTGGGGATTGGGTGGGATTTGGGTTTGTTTATGTTGATTTTATTGCTGGAAATGGCCTAGAGTAGTGGCAACGTCACTAGATAGTGCTTTATAAAAATATAATAAATAAATATTTTTCATCAACAAGATACGTAATCTTGACCTCTGAAAGGAAACCTGCCTCAGTACTTGATAGTCATATCTGAATTCTACCTTCCATTGATGCATAATATTATTCCATTGATGCATTCTCTCTCTCTCTCTCCTCTCTCTCTTTCTCTCTCTGTCTCTGTCTCTCTCTCTGTCTGTCTGTCTCTCTCTCTCTGTGTGTGTATGTGTGTGTGTGTGTGTGTACACACACACACACACACACACACACACACACAGAGAGAGAGAGAGAGAGAGAGAGAGAGAGAGAGAGAAAGAGAGAGAATGTGATTAGGTGGTTCATGTGTTGGCTGGAGACTGAGCAAGCAAAGATTCAAAAGTAGGCTAAAGAATACACACCTCAGCAAATTCTTGACTTATCCAATAAAGCTGCCCATGAAAGTTAATTTTCTTGGTAAAGAATTACCCCATTGTAATCAGTCTTTGAAATGCTAATAATGTGGTGTTCCAAATTTTTCTGAGTCTCCTGATATCACAGCAGGGAGTGTTTGCTTTTCTCGGAATAAAATGTTATTGCATCTATTTTACCTTGCAGAAGTAGAAATCCCCTGAACAGGTGGCATTTTCTGATTTTAGGGATGAACATTAAATGTCATGACAGAAAAGGGTAACAATTAGAGGAGATTGCATTCTTGCTGCATAAACAAACAAAAAGCCCTTTTAGTCAAGTAAACACAGGCTCTATCTTCAGCCTGTGCACTCTCCTGGGCATGGAACCTCTGCCCTATGCCTTTAGACATTAACTGTAGCCTGGCAACACTAGATGCTGAATGAAACAATAGATTACATTTGTGACAGCACAGTGCTTTGCATCTTTGCTGAAAAGGTAGCCATATGAAGCTTTAATGTACTCCTGGCTCATATTCCTGGCCTGTAGGTCTACCAGTCAAATTACATCTGGCTCCAGTAGATTATTGAGCAGATAGTTATGCCCAAAAACGAAATCTTCTTTTGGATGCAAAAAGAAAATGAAACTAGAGTTGCGTAATGATTGTCTTCATCTTTAATGGATATGCATTCAAAAGACGAGGCATGGGCCCTGGAAATAAGATGTTTCCTCAGGTAAAATTTGAACTTTAATTTTCAGGTAAATGAACTGTGAGCCAAGTTATGAAGTGAGCCAGGTGTCCCCTTAAGATCAACCCATCCCTTAACTGCAGGTTCTGAACTTTATCCTGGTTCTGAGTCTTGACATATGAGAACAGTTTTAAAGTAAGGACTAAGGCTGATGCTACTCTGAAGACTGGGCTTTCTGATATGTTGTGGCCTAATGTTGGTATCAATGTAACAATGAGGCAAACTTGGTTTTGGAAATATGAGCCCTGCTTTTACAGACTTAATAGTGTTGTGTTGGAAAGCTACTAACATTTTTCTGACTTCCCAGCTGTAAGATAAGGCATATGGTAACCTCTCTCTGTTAGAGAAAACAATAGTGTGAAAATTTTTGAGGATAATGGCTTCTATCCTGTTCCACAGCTTCTCTAGCATAGTGAGGGAAAAATCACCACCACGAGCAGATTGCTTCAGTTCCATGTTACATATGACTTATACTCAGCGAAACAATGTCACATACAATTTGAAATCAGATCGGGTACTCTGATTAGCAGTTATCTGCTGCTGGTGGAAATATCACTCTTGCTTTGCCAGCAAAGTTAAGAAGCAAAATACTTGTCCATGATTATCACGAGGACTGAACAGACACATTTGCACAACAATCCTAAATGGAATTGTCAGGAGGGAATTGTCATGAAATGTCTGCCACTCCCAACTTTGTGCTGTTATACATTGATAGTAGGTTAAGGTGGGATCATATTTTCTATTTCTATGTCTAAATAGCCTTCCATTGTTTCAGTAAGCAATAGTGTAAGCATAGAGTCCAATCTAATTGATCCAATGCATCCAGGGCCCTCTCAACCCCATGGATTAGGGTGTTTCAACCCTTGCAATATCTTGTTTCAAGATCTTCCAGAGCTTACTATTGGCAGGAACATTGGTAGTAGTACACTTCTGAACACAAGAATTTCTGTGGGCTAATGGTGAACTGGTTGATGCTTCCTTGTTAACTTCCTTTCCACTAGTGGAGGGAATCTATGGCCTATACTGATGCTCCACGAGGACCATCCCAGAAGGTTAAAGTTTCCAACAATGCTTTGCATTGGGGGATGGGTAGGTAGGTAGGTAGGTAGGTAGGTAGGTAGGTAGGTAGGTAGGCAGACGGGCGGGCGGGCGGGCGGGCGGGCGGGCGGGCGGACGGACGGACGGACGGACGGACGGACGGACGGACGGACGGACGGACGGACGGACGGACGGACGGACGGACGGACGGACGGACAGACAGACAGACAGACAGACAGACAGACAGACAGACAGATAGATAGATAGATAGATAGATAGATAGATAGATAGATAGATAGATAGATAGAAAACCCCACCTTTGTGATTTTATATACTATTGTAATTGGTTTCTTATTCTTATTTTTATTAGGAATTATAATGATTTTCTGAGCCCTCCTGAGTGATCCAGGTTTTCTTTTAAAACTGGAACGGCAAGATATAAGTGCTCCTAACAAATAAAATAAATGCCCCACATCTAACTACATATAGATATGATTCTTTTTCTGTGTACTGCTTGTACAGATTTTCTGCAAAAGCATCAGGGCTCGCCCCCCCTCCCACTACATGCAGTTTGACTTCTTGATGCTTTCAAAAGCTCACGGGGGGGGGGGGGACAAATTATATACTTGAAACGTGTGAGAGCCCATCAAGGAAAAAAAAAACAGAATAATAATTGCTTATTTGAGGCCACTATGCTTTTATGATTGGGAGAGAAAATGACAGCTCAATGGCAGCTGTCATTGTCCCTGGAAAGAAGGTGGTTTATGAAATGAAAATAGCAACTGGAAATATAACCCAACATACAATGAATGATTTTTACACATTACCTACAGCAGCCTCCAACACCACCTGCCACAATGCTCCGGAGGATCACCCAACCATCCATTTTATTTATTAGCTTTAGTTATTTAATTTCTACCTTATTTTATTCCCTATAGACGGACTCTAAAGCAAAATTCCTGAGAGTGCAAAGAGCTACCTAGGGATCTGGCAAAAGCCCCATCTTCCACTGACCAGAGCAACTAAGCTGAACACCAGCCTCTTCATCTTTATAGCAGGAACAAAGAACTCTAAGGGCAGGATGTGGGTGGATTTCTTCAAGTAGCAGGAACTAAACCACTACTGCTAAAAGTGCTTGGGATGTTCATCCCGTTATATATACCACTTGACCGCAATCCTATACAACACAGGTTCAGAAAGTATCAGAAGAACTACAGAACATTCTCTTTATGTGACCAGGGCCTAAGCCCCGAGGCCTTCTAATTTAGATGTTTCTTCCAGATGTATCATATTCAGGAATTTGAAAGATGCCTGCAAGGTAGGTAATACTCTCAGGATGAAAAACTATGGTATTTGTAGTCTAGAAAATCCGAACCCTTTCAAAACATTTAGGGCAAATTAGAGCATAGTATTAGAGTAATTTTAAAACTGTCTTGAGCCATTCAGGAGAAATACATAGCCTTTATTTGCAATGCATTTCTCATTCTCCAGAGATGGGATGTTTCAGATTTTTTTTTTTTTTTTTTTTTTTTTTTTTTTTTGTCCAGCTTATTCTCTCATACCTCTTTGGTGAGCAGTCAGTCCCTAGCATTATCCTCTACCCTTTTAGACTCTCCTACACAGAATAGGTAAGTAACATGGACTGAATCCCTATGAAACAGAATTCCATAGCCCAAAATTTCTGTCCCCACCCATTTCAGTAACATTGCTACCATTTTATACTATTCCTAGGCCCCAACAACACATACCAGGCTTTTCTCCTTAATTAAACACAAAAATTGTTTCCTGAAGGATATTATATAAATGGAGAAAATGTTCCATGGAGAAAAGAAAACAGGTAATGCCTATCAAATCATTGCATATGACACAAGCCAATTTTAGATTCCTACATCCACGCTATATCTTACTGTTTCTGCCTTGTAATCTTAATGGGCTATAATGTTTCCTATGCTGCCAAATTTCAGATCAACCCATTATGTCATATCTTGAAGATAGACTGCTTTACTTACCCCTTCCTGTTGGCCAATGTCAGGTCATACAGACAGAGAATATGATTCATTCACACCAAACCTCGACCACGCTTATAAAATTACAATGAAGCAACATAGTTCAGTTGCGCAACTCTGTAAAATCTGTAATTTGCAAACAATAGTTTACTTGTGGGTCTTATTCTGTCAAAGTTTTGGGCACGTTTTGGGTGCTTAGCTTTAAAAGTTGAGCCTCTCAAACTTTAGAAACAAGTTTAATTTGAATTTGTTTTTAAGTGCTACTCATTTGGGGCTGGTTTCAGACATTATTTTTAACTCTAGCAGTTTTACAATAATCTGTTTCATTGAGAGGGCCTTTCAATTTACTTCCTATTGTGCATAATCAGGATTGCTGGAGTAGATAGGACTGGTGCTTAGCAACAATCAGATAACCCAGAAGTGACATAAATAGTACCACTAATTACTGGTTTGACTCTTACTTGTCTCTAATAAAAACAGCATGGATAAGTGGTCATGTATCTCTCCCTCTTGTTCCTGCTTTTCAACATCCTGGAAAGTTCAAGTATGGTTTTATGCATCAGCCTAATGGCCAAATGCATTCCCAGGAGACAGTGGAATGTAGTTCTTGATAGCCATCATTATTCCATTTGACTTTACCAGTTTTACCAGTGTTCTACAGAGATAGGCTTGTAATTAATGAGAGATTTGTTCTCTACAGTGAAGGTAGTTACAGAATGCATTTACTCCTAATGATATGAATAAATGAATTGACGAGTGCCAATCTATGTACTCTTGTGACAGTTTGAAGTTCCCTGATTTTTGTCCCAGAAATCAAACTGGAACTGCATTTTTACTGTTTAGGAGTATAATTAATTTATGCCTTACAAGAAAAAAAATGTGTCGAGTCATGCACAGTGGCTGAGTAGGGACTCTAAAATGTAACTCCACAGACAGTTTCTGCTCTAAATGATGTTTATAATGTCTGCTCATTGAGGGAATAAATACCCCAATCATTTTTTTTTCCAAATTGTGCATGTTCTGAAGGAGATACTAAGTTGCAAACTCTGAGGATTGATGGCCATTATAATTCCCATATCATTTCCTATATGACTTTTATTGCTAACATGTTGGCCAAACTCCAGGATGATTACCTAAATTGATCTATGAATTTTCAACAGGGTAAGAAACTCTCATTTTGTCTTATCCTTGCAAATTGATCCCACGCCACAAAGGAAAACAAAATAAAATATTTTCTGACACTCTCATGTTGCTCTTGAAGCCCACTACATTCAAATGCTGTTGGGCAATTACTGAGCATCTGTCTCCATGTAAAATGTAAAGATATGTGTAGCAACTTGCCTGTGCTAGCCTACAGTCCAAAATTATGTGGGATTCTAATCACTTGTGGAACAAGCTGCTCTAGTCATTTCAGAACAGGGAACATTGCAAAGGAGTCTAGACAACACTAAACCAAGGGTGGAAAACCTTGGAGGTTTTAAGGATATTGCCGATTCCACTGGACCCACCATAGACCACACCATCACCTTCTCACTTCCTTTTTTTTTTTTAAGTAAATGTCGTTGTAGGTTATATTTCTCCCCTTAGTTTTTTTTTAGGTTGAGCTTCAGACCATTTTTTGCATTTTCCTCCTTCGTCCTCATTAAGAGGTTCTTTAATTCCTCCTCACTTTCTGCCATCAGAGTGGTATCATCTGCTTATCAGAGGTTGTTGATATTTCTTCCGGCAATCTTAATTCCGGTTTGGGATTCCTCCAGTCCAGCCTTCCGCATGATGCATTCTGGACATAAGCTAAATAAGCAGGGGGACGATATACAGCCTTGTCGTACTCCTTTCCCAATTTTGAACCAGTCAGTTGTTCCATATCCAGTTCTATCTGTTGCTTCCTTTCCCACACATAGATTTCTCAGGAGATAGATAAGGTGGTCAGGCACTCCCATTTCTTTAAGGACTTGCCATAGTTTGATGTACATAATCTGATAATGCCCTAGATAAAAAATTGCAAATTAAGACATTTCATATGAATATAGTACTACTAAGCCATCTGGATAGCTCAGTGAGTTGGAGCACCTGACTACAGATTAAGGTGTTGGGAGTTCAGTTCCCCACTGGGCCTTCTGAGGGAAGCAGGGGCTGGTAAACCACTTCTCAGTACCTTATACCCAGAAATTGGAACTGGTTTGAAGACGCATTGTTGGTATGAACATGCTAACACACTGAAAAGGAAGATGATATAAACTTTAAATTTTTCAGTTTTTAAAGGAGTAAACAGATTTGTCCATTTTAGCAAAACCACAAACATAATGGCTGAAATGCTATTCAAAGTGGCATTATGTAAAGATATGCAGCCAGCACTGTGCAATCAATCACATGGTTTATGCCATTGTTGGGTGGTTCAAATTCCAGTTGCAATACACAATACTGCTTCTGCCTGGCCATGATTTTTTCCTACTGTTTCTGCAGTGTCACATTATATACATGAGCCTGTGCAACAGAATTACAGTAACTCAAAACAAAAACAAAACTATTGCAGCACCTTTAATACACACACACACACAAACACACACACAAACACACACAGAGAAAGAGAGAGAGAGAGAGAGAGATGCCAGTTTTTGTGCATACACTCTTTTCTGTGGTGTCTAAAGAAGCTCACCCTGAAATAAATTGTTTTGTCTTAAAGGTGCCACAGCACTTTTATTTTGTTTATGAGTAGAGATGGGGATGACTCACCATTTTGGCCACTTGTCCCACTTCATGAGTCATCAAAAGCTGACGACTCACGAAGCACAAATTTGCCCCCATGAAGCAATGAATAGCGAATATATTCATCAATTGGTGAGGGATTATTTTAAAAAACACCCTGCCCCCACCCATCCCTCTGCAACCCCCCCCCCGCTGCCACCCCCCAACCCTAACCCTTAGCCTGCCTTAAGGGAATCCAGGCTGCCCTTTGCAAAGATGGCAGCTGCAGCTTCCCTACCCTAAGTGAATCCATAGCCGCCATCTTTGCAAAGGGCAGCCAGTTTCCCTTTTTACACACTATGGCGGCAGAGGCCTGATGGAGACCTCAGCAGCGGCAGTGACGATTACAGTAAGGGGGGGTGTTAGTGGGGGTGAGGGGACTAAGGTAGGGAGAGGAAGGGTGGGGGTAGGCTGTGGGGGTAGGTGGCTGTGGGAGGGTGACTGCCTATCAGCTGCCGATCAGTTCATCAGCGGCTGGTAGGCAGAATGGATGATGATGATGATGACGACGACGACGACGACGACGATGACGACTACTACTACTACTACTACTACTACTACTACTACTACTACTACTACAAAGGGGAGAATAAAATGGGGAATATTCATCCCTTCGTATTCATGGGAGTCTCTGGAACCCACGAATATGAAGGGATGAATATTTAACGGATCAACAATTTCCCACGAATATTGTGATCCATTTATTTATTCATCCCCATGTCTAGTTATGAGCCTTTGTGGCACATAAACTGCAGGTTAAACTGTAGTACTGCAGCCAAAGCTCTGCTTACAACCTGGTTTTAGTACCAGGTAGCTGGTTGAAGATTCATTCAGCCTTCCAAAGTTGGTAAATTGAGTATCCAGCTCACCAGAGGGTGTGCAATGTGTCGCCTGCATAATTAAATTGTAAACTGCCCAGAGAGTCCTTTTAGCATGATGGGGCTTTGGGGTTTTTTAAAAAATAAACTTTTGTTGCCAATAAATTCCTTTGTCACCAGTAGTTATTGTTGTAAGGACATGTATGAATTCTGAAGTTACAGACTTTGGTGGTTATCCTGATCCCCATCAGATCACCTCTGCTCTCTATTCCATTCTGATGATATTGTGGTCCAGAACAGAGATGGGAGGTATTTGTATACAAATATGAATATGAATATTACTGCACAGTTGGACTTAACAAGGGTTCAGCCCCTGGGACAGACCATCCACTCACACATATGGCAGTGGTGACAGCAAACCAGCTCATCCTTCCAATCACTCCCAGAGCACCTCTCTCTTCCCTGCACGGCTGGGTCAGCTAAGCAGGAAGAGAGTGGCACTCCGGGAGTGATTGGAAGGGAGGGGCCATTGACACCATTGGATATGTCAGTGGCCCGACTCTCATTAAGTCCAGCTGTGCAGGGATATTCGTATATGAATAGGAATACACCCATCTCTAGTCCTGAATAATCATAGACTGAACACACTATGGACCTGGTACTTCTATGTGCAATTTAATTATAGTTGCATATCCCAGTGCACATCATACCCATAATTTCATTTTCTTTGGAACAGAAACCAAGAAATGCTTGATTCATTCCCTGAATTATTCTTTCCCTCAGCACTAATAGTGTTTATTTCAAATTTTGCAGAATCAAATGATCCTATTTTCATTCATGAGAGGGTGTTGACAATGTTAAAATCACCTATAAATATATTGTTTGGGGGAACTGGGCAGTTAATGAGCAAATGCCAAAGTGAGAAAAGAGAGATGTCGTAAACAAGTTCCTGAGGCAAATAGTGTGATTATGAAGGAAAAGAACATGTATTTCCAGGCTGGTAAACAGGGAATACATGCTTGTAAAACTGCTTACGTGGATTGTTCTACAGTCAGCCTTTTCAGTTGAGATAAATTGTTAATTCCTTTCATTTAAGTGCTGACACACTTATTGAAAGGATATTGTGTCAGAAGCAGCAGCATTCTAAGGAATACATTACCCTGTTTCCCCAAAAATAATAACCTAACCTGAAACTAAGCCCTAGTATGATTTTTCAAGATGCTCGTAATATAAGCCCTGCCCCCCAAAATAGTTAAGTGAAATCCCACCCTCCACCATTGTTCACCATTGCACAGCAACCAGAAGATGACATGACTGTATTTGAATAAATGTAGATTCTTGAACATGAAAAAAAAAGCATCCCCTAAAAATAAGCCCTAATGTGTTTTTTTGGAGTAAAAATTAATATTAGACCCTGTCTTATTTTTGGGGAAACATGGTAGCATAGATGCAAACAACTAGAAAGATAGCAGATGATTTATTAAAAGCTGAAAAGTGTCAGAGAAATGGGCAGGAGGGAGATTGCCCTTGGATTTGAAGCCCCATTTGCTTACAAGCATCCATGTGAGACAGGTAAACATATTTTTAAACACTTATCAGAGACGGTATTTTGCCATGATCAACAAAATCATGATCTCTAGGAATGAAAGGAAGTGGGAGTTAGCCTAACATTTATTTGTTCTGCTTTAAGCATTACTATGCCTAGATTGAGTCCATGTATGGAACTGTTTAGGGGCAGAAAAGCAAGTGGATGAACACAGAAGTGTATAAAATTATACTTGGTTTGAGAGAATAGATAGAAAGACATTGTTCTCTTCTTCCATAATATTAGAACCTGTGGTCATCCACTGAAGCTTAGTGATGGGACATTAGGATATACAAAAGGAAATTCTGCTCCACACAGTGCATAGTTACAATTATGGAATTTTCTTCCACAAGATCTAGTGGAAGACTTGAGCGACTTTCATAGGGATGCAAATAAATTTATTGAGGATAATGCCATGAATGGCTACTGGGCAGGTTGACTATGTGTCACCTTCAGTGTATGTGGTTGGATAAAGTGAGATGGAGGGTGCTACTTGCTTGCCAGTCCTTTGGGTAGGCCAGCTGGTCACTTTGTGGACAGAATCCTGGACTACACAGGCCTTGGGACTGATGCAGCATAGCTCTTCTACCAGGAAGGAAAAGCATCTTGCTGTACAGAACCACACTATTATGTAAGGATTCACGCATATTACATCTGAGACTTTCAAATATGTTCTTTATGCCATCCAATCTTCCTGTGCAAACTCATGAACCAATCCAAGCACAGTGAAGATCAGGGTGCTCAAAAGATCAGGAATGTGACCCCAGCAGGTCTGAATTGGGATGAATACCTTGAATATGGTTCTTTTGCTTTTTCAAAGTGATAAAAAAAGCAAAAGTTTGAAAGCATTCCCTTTCAAAGAAAACTCTTGCCAATACATCACACGGCCTTTTCAAGGATTTCTTTTTATGTTCTTTGTCTTTTATTTTTACTACTTAAGCTATTTGCATGAAAACAGGATCTTTGTTCCTTAGGGATTCATCAGTTCCAGATGCTTATTCCCTATGCAAAGACATAATCCTCTGTCTGTGACACTGCAGTCAGCTGCAGGAAAGATGATGATGGTGATGACAGAGGATTATGTCTTCATGTGAGGAGTAAGCACCTGGAACTGGTGAATTCCCCTAGAAATTGCCTTGGTAATAAAGCAGAAGTAAGAGGAAGATTAAAAAGAGAGAGAGAGAATTTCTCTGTCTACCTATCGGTCTGCCTATCTACCAATCTATTGTTATTTGTATGCATGCTGACTTCTCTGCAGCCATTCACCCTGCATGATGTACAGATTAGTCAGAACTACATCGCCAGATAATTATCTACAGGGGCATTCATATTTGTGATATGTGGAATTTGACAGTTTTATTAAAAAGAAAATCATAAAAAATCCCATGCTGTGTTTTATATATATATCAACAGAGCTTTGTTAATAGTTCCTTGCAAATTTCAGTTCAGCCCACACAATGGTCTTTCCTTCAGCATGTTTCCTTTATGCTGAGGATTGTGCGTATCCTAGCATTCTTTTTATCTTTTTGTTCTCTCCATGAAATTGACACTGAGAGCAGAATTTAGAAGCCTTTTTTGTGCCTTGTCTTTTTGCCCTTTCCTTCTAGGTTTCTTCTTTAAAAAAAAAATAGAAACATGTTTCTAGGTCTTAAGATCTCTGAAAATCAGTTTGAGAGTATGTTATAAAGAATTAGTGAAATTCCTGCTGGAAATTAGATATAAAACCTGAAATGGCATTACTGAATGTCATATCAGGAATTAATGATAATAAATTGAAGCATTGTCTTATGTATATACTCACAGCAGCCAGACTACTCTGGGCCCAAAAATGGAAAATCGAAGCGGTTCCAACGATAGAAGAGCTGTTAAAGAAGTTATGGGATACAGCAGAACTGGACACTCTATCAGAAGCACTACGGGAACAACCAAGAGACTATGTAAAACAAAGCTGGGAACTAATATATTCTTGGGCGCAGAAGAAGAAAGGAGTGTAGGGCAAAGTTTATGATGTATGTATATCTACTCAGTATATACTGGAAATGAAATTGGGAGAGCAGAAGGGTTAATGAGGCTGGAGTCTCTGACTCCAAAGGGGGGAGGGGTTAGTTTAATTTGAGGGGTTAGTTAGTTTTTTGCTTTTTTCTTTTTCCCATGTTTTTCTTCTTCTTTTTTTGTGAAAAGAAAAAAAGAAAAAAAGAATTTGTGAAATTACAGAGAATGGAGAGTCTAAGAACTCAAGAACTGGCTAGCTGACCAGCAGACCCATCTCTACACAGACAGAGTTCTATAGGAATAATTCATGCAGGAATAATAGCTGGTTGCAAATTTTTGACTTCTTTTGAAGAACAGCTGGTATTTTCCAAGCTGGTGTTCTCTAGATTCCATGGATTACAATACCTATTATCCCCACACATTACCTACGCAGAATAGAATAGAATAAAATAACACTTTATTGTCATTGCATATGCAACGAAATCACCAGAGTGCTATCAAGACAGTCCATCATTCATTCAGCTAAAACTCCATATAACATCCAGGGAGGAGATGTTAGGACTGGGTGGATGTTCAAATCCAAAGAATGAGTGTAGGTGTAGCAAAAACTAATTTGATGTTCAAATTAACAAGAATTATTAATATAAAAAATGTTGTTCTAGATCATGGAATGTCCATAAAAGATTTTTGGGAAGTGAAACAGATTTTTGGGCTTAAACCCCAAAAAGAGGGAGGGTTTGCATTTGTTCATCCTAAACTTCTACAGTCTCAGACCTTATGTTTTTCACTTTTCCATGGTGAGAAAAGCTGTTGAACATCCTTGGACGTAGGTTTGCCAGATTGTCCTTGATCTTCACCAGATTGACATTTCTAAATAAGCTAAAGAATCAAAAGAGCAGTATGAAGAAACCAGGTGGGCAAGCTGACAACACAGTGGCCATATGTGCTTTTTTAAAAGGCACATATCAAGCACCATGGCATTTTTTTGTCTCATATGTGCCTTAAAAAAATTGATATGTACCTTTAAAAAACCCCTCATATATATGGTTTTTAAAATATATATAACCCATATATCCCATATATGGCTAGCATATATATGTGTGTGTCAAAATCCTATTGCAAATCACAAACAACATCAATTTCAGTCCATTCCTTGCAGGCAAACAGAGAGCCTTCCTCATGATTCTCAAGAATGAGCATGCACAGACCAAGCCTCTTCTAACGAACTAAGTATCTGCTTGTGATGCCAATTGCAATTCATGGTCCTGAACAGGACTATACACTGGCCTTGCAATTTGGTCCACATCCAAACTGGGGCACATAGATTGGGATGCAATTCATCATGTGCCCTTAATGTTCTTATCTGGTCCATTACTATGTCCATGCCACTCTTTGTGTGTTATCAAATTTCTGAGGGGGAGAAGAAAATACTCCAAAATGCCCACAAATGCAGAAATACATGCAACTGTAACTTGGGGGGGGGGGGTGTTAGGATTGGACAGTGTCATTTTCAACTGAATTATTTGCTCATCTCCAGATCACCAAAAAAGAGAAGCAGGAAAAAGCTGTTGTGAACTTTGCCAATGACTTCACCACACCAGTGAGACAACAGAAGCTAAAGTGTCCAGGCGGGGAGTGGAGGAGAAAAACCTAAAGAGAAGTACTGACCTAACCAGTTCACACACACACACACACACACACACAGAGAGAGAGAGAGAGAGAGAGAGAGAGAGAGAGAGAGAGAGGGAGCAACATAGTGACCTCACTCAGAAACTTTTCCCAGCAGGTGCAGGAGACGTCTTGGGCTTCATAGGCGAATGAAGCTGTCAGTCTCCTTCTCTGTTGGTGCTGTGTCTTCAAGTAATATATGGGTTCCTGAGATATAATGTGCTTTGTTCTATTCCCTGTCTCAGAAGGTGTAGAATGCAATGTAGAATGCAAATTAGTGACATTCTCTCTTCATTAGATATTTCTTTCTCATTTCTTTCTTTCTCTTTCCTACATGTTCATACTCTGTACACAATTACATCTTTCTGTTATCTGTTCACACTCAGTGAAGTCCATAGCAACTGAACTGAATATGCACACATTTGGCATAGCATGCATAAAGAAATAAATCCCAAAGAAGTAAATTTGGCATAGAAGTATGAATCTCAGGGGTCTGATGCTTGCCTGAAATTTTACTTATTCATTTTATTTATTTACAAAGAGATTAATGTCCTCCCTTTCCACTACATTGCGTACACAACTGTCCACAGAGAGCTGAGAACAAATTAAAACAATCCAGCAAATTAAGCTGTATAATATTTTCCTGGGGTGCAATTTTAATTAGGATTTCCGTTCCAATTTCAACTCAGACTGACTCAGAAACAGCTACTGCCCAATTTTCAAGCAGGAAGTGGAGGTGGCAAGAAAATGACTCCCCCCCCATCACAGTTCTGCTGAGCTGCCGACTAGAGAAACAGCCTAATTTGAGCCCTTGTGAACACTCCTTCAGTTCTCAGTAAGGGTGCTGATAATTTTTGCTGGTAGTTTTGTTGTTGTTCTTATTGCTCAGTTTCTGGGCTCTGCATGCAAGCAATGTGAGAATAGGACCCGATCAGACCGAGAATTATCCATCTTGCTTCTTGCATGGAACCACATGCTCTCTCAAACGTCATTCAGCAGGGAAGTCAGCCTAATTTCCTTTTCTAGAATGAGGCCCGAAAGCAATTTGCATTTGTTATGCCACTACCCAAAGGCAGTGAGAAGTGGCTATCCAATCAAAGGAGATTTATAGCTTCTTACAGCTGTTTAAGGTACAGCCCTATTTTCCCACCACCCTTTGGGTCTATTGTCAAAATGAATACTAAAAATGATAATGTGTTGTGGTACTTCTGACACTCAGCAAGCTTTGATTCTCAAGGCACAAGGCCAGTATTTCACAGGTTGTTTTAAAAAGAGAAACAAACAAAGCAGAACATAAAATAAATGCGACATCTGGTTTTAATGATTTGGTTTAACTGAAGAACTGCATCACACTTCATTGAATAAATATACACACAAGGTGTTGTGGCTGCTGCTGTTTAGCCACAATATCTTTATGTGCCTTTATGTGACAGGTAGATTAATGGAGACGTAGCAGGAACAATTTTTTTTCTTGGCAGGGTTGCTTTAGACCAGGGGTCTCCAAACTATGGCCCGCAGATCATATCTGACTCATCTTTCCTTTTTATCCATCCTGGCAAAAATTGCAGGCTCAGGTCTATTTCCTTCAGCCCATGCATGCATGTGTGTATGCAGGCATGCGGGCGTGCATGTGTGCATAGGGGCGGGCAGGAAGCCCATACGCACACCCATGTGCATGTTCCTTCAGTCCTCAAAAATGTGGAAAATGTATGTTGTGGCCCTCACACTGAAAAGTTTGGAGACCCCTGCTTTAGACAATTAAAAATTCACTGGATCATTCCTGGGTGGTTTTATTAGAATTTGTTGGTCTGTTTAAGAATTTATTCTCCAAGTCCATTTAAAAAAAAGGAAATCTCAAAGCCGCTTACAATAACATTTCCTAAAATATCTTAGAGGCAGCAAGCAAAACAGTCTGAAGTCCCAACATCAATTTCATTCAATAAGGCAAGGAAATTATCGATCAAGACCAAAGATAAGAGTAGGGAAACAAAATGCTATTTTGTTTCAAAAAGCCAGCACTTGGCTAGGCACTGCTGTTCCCCCTGCTGTCTTCTGTGCATTGAGACAAAAGAGGGGTCCAAAAATCTACCAGTTTTTTTTCTCTTTCTAAAGCTCAGAATTCTTCTGGCATTCTCATTCAGTATCCTGGTTCCACCAGGTGTAATTTTGTGCACCATTTTCCAAATGGTGCTTTTAATAGTTCATTTTCAATTTTTCTAATATGTACATGATGACATGGATTTTTTCCCGTTCAATAAAGCATATTTCGGCAATTTAAAAAAAATGTACATATTTTTTGTTATATGTCTTTCTGATCTTTCCTCACCTGCCAAAAATACTTTGTTGTCTTCAGGAATATATTGAATTCTTAAGGCACAGTGTGCTCCTTTTCATTGCCACACTTGAAAACTTTCTCATATGGGTTGCAAACCTAAAACATTTCTTTTCTGTCTCGCGTGCAGATTTCTGCGGAGAGCTACTTACAGGCACAAATGCGCAGAGGCATTCCGTATAATTGAGACCCACTGCTCAGTCAGCAGCCCCAATTCTGTGAAGCACTTTCACATGTGAAGCCAGCTATGAGTAAGTCACTAAGATGCCTGCTTTGCTTTTTCTTCTGCTGGTGGATTAAAAACAAACAAACTTCAGAGATAAATGAGGCGGCCATTACAGTCTGGCATTATTTCAGTCCCTCGGTTACCACGAGGCCTTTTAACCATGAGTGCACAAATTGTTTTAAACAATACAGTTATTAAATACATTCATTTTCTTGCATCTTGGGAAGCATCATCACACGCTTCCATCTTCATGGATGCTTGAAACATTCTATGAAAGCCTTTAAATCTAGTTAAGACAGTAAAGACCAATACAAAATGATTCTTCAAGTGATCTTGGTTTTGTTCCGGTTCTATAGTCCAAAAGAGCCTGCAAAGCCTCTTGAGAGAAAACACACACGCACACACAAAAGCAGGATGGTCCATATTCAGATTTTTACATAGAAAAGGGGTTTTGCTATAAGCATCTCTGGTCTATTTAATTTAAAATATTTCAAGTGCTGTTCTCAAATAAGGCAACGTGACTCTTCTGTACATCTACTCAATTATGTTTTAATATCTGAAATCCAGAATCAGGTAGTAACTAGAACAGGTCTATTGAATCAGTGGAACTTATGAAGGAGCTGACTCACTAAATCTCCACTGATTCTATGGGCCTACTCTAGCTGTGACTTACTACTGGATTTCAGGCAATAAATCTCATTTTATATTGAGTCCAATGAACTTTTTTCCACCAAAATGCCAGCTATTTTACAAAACGTCAGCTATTTTACAACTAATTTTTAATCAGCAGCCCCATCTCATAGATGTATACCAAAACACAGGGCCTTAAAATCTTTTTGTGGGAATAAATTATATTGAGCATACTGGAGTGTGCCAGTATAGTTCATGGTCTTACTCTCACTCTGAAAAACCTTGTCAAGGCATTTCTTAATTTGAAGACAGGTTGAAATTAGCAAGTATTCTTTGCATCCTTCGAAGGTCTGAAGTGAGAGACCTTCATACTGAGAAAGCAGGAGCATAGGAAGAGGAGAGGCTGGCTGCCAGAAGCCAGTGGCAGGGAACTGATTGACATGCAACAAAGATGCCTGTGGAGGCAACAGCAGAAAGCATGCCAGACATGGCAGACAAATGGAGAGTAAGGAAAAGGACCTGAGAGACTCACTCTGCTACCCTCAGTGCAGGCATATTGTCTGTCCCTGCTGCGCTCCCCCCCGACTTGTTCAGTGAGTACAACCCTAGTGGGAATCACTGGTCTAAAATCTCTCTCAGTGAGTGTAACTGGGAGTGGTGAGAACTTGGACTCTCTGAAGTCAGTTGCAGGCACTCAGGCAGTGCTGAAAACCAGCCTGGGTTTAGCGGAGTTCTGTTGTTCATCTGCACCCTGTTACAATAAATCCTGTTTTAGTTCAACCCACCATCTCATTGTTCATGGATCAAGGGATGGAGGAAGAAGCCCCCATTGACCCGGCCAGGGCTGGAACAGCTCACACCATCACATACATAGGCATAAATTAAAGACTTCCAGAAGATAAAAAATGATAGAGCTCAGAGGACCTTCATGTGGCTTAGAGTAAGAGAGGAAGGAACAACCCCCAGAGGTCTCTGAAGATTTTGAATTCCCAAAACACTGTCCTTAAATTGAATATTCCTGCTAAAGTTCCTTTGTGTAAAGCGTGTTGGGCAAATACCTTTTGGGATGGTCCATTTTTGGACACCTGCACATGGTTAATATGAATTTAGCTGCTCCATGGCTGCCAGTTTTGAATTTTATGCAATTTATGAGTCATTCCTTGTTTTTACTGTGTGCCTGTGCTTTTTTTAAAACTATTTTGCCAGTCCCCCTGAGCTGTGAGTGAACAAATTTTTCATGCATATAGTAAATTTGAAATGCTGCCACATCACACTGTGATAACAACATGGATGACTGTCTCTTGGCATATTCCAGTTTGACATCTGTTGTGGATGGAGAGGTAGGAAGAAGTGACCCTCTGTGGTGACTCATCATAGCCTAATTAGACTGTGTGCCCAGTCCATGAGGAAGTGTGTTCATATGTTATGGGTAGTCTCTGTGATGGTTCGGATGGTAGTACTAATGATGGTGCTGCTGTTTCTGCTGATACACAGACAAAATTGGCAGGGCTTATTTCTCAGGAAGCTTACAATAATTAATTTAAATTTGTCATCCATATTTACAAGTTAGTTACCCTTGGGAATTAAAATTAAGTGGCCACATACTGAATGCTACATGTGTAATGTGAACAAGATTTTGAAGGAAGATAAGTTGTGCTATGTCTTGGAATTCCATGCATAAAGAAGGGGTAGAAGTTATTTAAAGGAGACTTACACTGAAAGAGTTGAGAACAAAATATATAGCCTTAGAAGATGGTAGAGTAGAATATTGTTTTCTGAATGAACAGAGCAAGGCTTTTTGTTGTTCATTCTCTTGTTACCCTCCCTTGAGGCTAACTTATATAGGTAAAGGTTCCCCTTGACAATTTTTGTCCAGTCAAGTTCGACTCTAGGGGGCGGTGCTCATCCCCATTTCCAAGCCACAGAGCCAGCGTTTGTCCGAAGACAATCTTCCATAGTCACATGGCCACTGCAACTTAGACACAGAATGCTGTTACCTTCCCACCGAGGTGGTCCCTATTGATCTACTTGCATTTGCATGCTTTCGAACCGCTAGGTTGGCAGGAGCTAGGACAAGCAACGGGAGCTCACTCCATCACATGGATTTGATCCTACGACTGCTGGTCTTCTGACCCTGCAGCGCAGGCTTCTGCGGTTTAGCCCACAACGCCACCACGTCCCTCCTTATATAGTGGCCTAAAATATAGCAATGATAGTGTTGGGGACCCTAGGAGCTGGACTGAGTCATTTGGTAGGTTGCACATGGGCTTTGTAACTCTCACCCTGCTGTACAGGGTGACAGATAAGGATTATTGCTCAAGCAAAAGGGAAAAAAATCCATAAAGGATAATAAGTAAAGGGTGAATGAAATTATCTCTGTCATCTGTCATTATCTCTTTATTTCTTTTCAGCTAAAATAGAGATCATTTTGAGAGGATTCTCTGGGGTACTTTGTGCATGTTTACTAAGAGGTAAGTCCACTGGACTTTGCCAAGTTCTTAGTGGCTTTCTCCTCCCTCCCTCCCCCACCCTCTCTCTGTGTGTATTGTGTGCAGTTTGTGTGTGTGTATGTGTGTGTATTGTGTGTAGTTTGTTCTTCCTCAAAAAGCAAGAGATAAGGAGGGGAGTGTTTGTGTGGGGTACTTCTACACATAGAAAATTTTCCCTTTTCTCATTGGTTCAGCCAATCACATGTCTGAATTTGATACGAATCTATTCAGTTTTTTTTAAAAAATAGAAGCCCAGAGGAGGAGAGGAAAACTTTGGATTTGGGTGAAGAAATTCTGAAGTGATTCACACTTCCCTGTGGCCATGAAGTCAACAACAACAACAACAAAATGTGAATCAGCTCACTTCAAACTCATAATATTTCCTGCAGTTTTTACCTGCACAGTCAGGCTGAGGCCTCATTCACAGCAATGTTATGTAGAACTGTAGGGGAGCTGCTTCCTTACTGGTAGGAGTCACCTTGGGTGCACCCAGACAGAAGGAGAGAGAAGAACAGAAAGGAAGAAGGAAGGAAAGAACCCCTCCCTTCACCCCCTGATAAATTGCACAACTCAGGGGTCAATAATGACATCATGTATCACAAGTCATTTGTGGTACTCTAGTAGGCTTAAGGGCACATGTTTTAATGTGATCTGTCAGTCCCCACTTAACAGATTTAGTACTTACTTGTAATATATTAATAGTTCCATTTTTTAGATTTTAACTTTCGACCCAAATAACATCAGGGAATTGATTGCCAGCTCAGCGAGTTGAGAATGGAACCAGATTGCTGAGCATGAATTACAATCACAAAAATAGCAGCATGATCCTGGAAGTGAGTGTGATAAATAGGTGACATTTTCCAGTTTTGTTGAGGCAGACGCTGTGGAAGTCTAGGCAGCAAACATGGAGCTCCTGGAGTAATGACTGCTGCATTGCGGGGTGCAGGGACAGGAAGCCACTCGAGGTTCAACGCTGAGGGTGTCATGATGTGATCATCTCTCGGCTTTCATCCACTTGGCATCATTAGGATCGCTTCAGATGTTTAAGTCTCTTAGTTACCTAAGATCAGACATCTCACCACTTTGGTACTTGTAGAAAATGTTCTTGGGATGTTCTGCCTTACTTGAAGTTTTCTTCAGGGTATCTGCCTGGTCAGTGTAGAGAGAAGAAGATGGTGGACTGAATGGAGTTTGGGTTTTGACAGGTGAAGCTCCCAACAAAGCTCAACAAAACCTTGGGTCCTATTTATAAATTCCATGGGTATTCTAGGTTGAGTACTGTACGTGGTAACAGCAGCTTGGGAAGAGACCTTTTTCAATTTCTGTGCCAATAGTTCCCAAACCCCATATCTTTTTGGAACCCCATATCTTTTTGGACGGCAACTCCTAGAAGCTTAAGTGATCACAGCCAATGGTTGAAGACTCTGGGAATTCTAGTCCAAAAGCTTCTAAGGCCCCACATTTGGGAAACACCGTTGTATTCAGACTTCCAGATATCAAGTGAGGATCATACTCACAACTTCAGATTAAAAATGCAGATTAGGGAAGTGCACTTTGTGGGAAAGTGGCAAAATGGTCTTGGGATATTTGAATGAGTGTGGTTTTATTCATTTTAAGGCAAACTCAAGGTGGAGCCAAGATCCTCTAGTCACCCATGGGACACAGCAGCACCTTCAACACTCCTTCATATTCCATCCAGCATCTATGTGATTAAAAACTTTTCAACCAAAAGCATTCAGTGATTTGAAAGAAAGAAAATGGAAATTGGAAGTATCCTACTGTATCATAGTGGACTGAGCTGCTGGGGCCAAAGGAGAAGACCAACAGCTGGAGCCCCAAACAAAGCCCAAGAACTCCCCTGGATACCCCAAACACTTTGTCGGGGGGGGGCAGCTATGGAGACTCACTGCAGACATAGAAAATGATGCAGGGGATAGATAAAGTGGAAAGAGGGAAGCTCTTCCCCCCCCCCTCACTAAATACTAGAACAAGATTCCTGGAGGAAAAGTCCATCGCAAGTTACAAGCCATGACAGGGATGTAAAATCTCTAGACTTTAAAGGAAGGTACCTCAAAATGCCAGATGCAGGGGAGTAGTATGAGGAGACAGGTATCTAGTTGTCTCGTGTGCTCCCAGAGGCATCTGGAGGGGCTACTGTGAGATACAGGAAGCTGGACTAGATGGACCCTTGGCCTGATCCAGCAGGGCTCTTCTTATGTTCTTCAGCAGGGTTCTTATTACGTTCTTAGGTTCATATTATATATTCACTTGTAAGTGACTCAGCCAGCGGCTTTATACAAGCTGCATGGCAATGTTTTTGGCTAGACTAAACTTTGTATTTTGTAGTATTCTTTCCCGCCCCCTTTTGTTTGTCCTCAGCACATTTACTAGACTTAATTCACTTATTTATAACATTAGGGTTAAGTGTGCCTGTAGATAGATGCCTGCATTCTTGTATGGACAACAGGGTCTGTTTTACCTCCCACCCTCCAGCACATTTTTGTCTCTTCATCATTTTTTAATTATTGGTGTGATCCTGCAAATGCCACTGCCAGCTGGCACTTGTGCCACAGGGCACTTAGCAAGCTAGCCTCTCTCTGCCTACCAGCCTCCTTAGTCTACTGGTCTTCGTGCTACACTGTGGGCACTTTCCTTCTTCCACTTTCCCTTTCTGAATCCTATTGTGCCTGACTCTCACATTTGAGAGGTCCAGTGTTTTCTACCCTCTTGCTTTGCCTAACCAATGGACTAGAAGCTCATACTCAACTCCACCTGTCCGTTCCTTTTTCCAAGTTGGATGGGTACATGGGAAATCCCTCTGCCTCTGGCACTTTGCAAGCAAGCCAGCCCTTCCTCTCTTCTAGCCGCTTCTCTTCCAACTTAGCAAGAAGGCTACTTCATTCAAACTGGGTCTTTCTAGCTGTGATCTGAGGCTTCTCACCTTGCAGATGATGTGAGGAAGTATGTAAAGACCATCTCAAGAAGGTTTTTTTTTTTGAAAACCAACTGAATAGACAATGTGCCTATTATGGGCCTAGACATGCATGGCACATGAAGCTCACCTAATCAGCATGGCACATTGGAAGAACCCAACAGGGTCTGCAACACCACCACACATTTGGGGTAAGCCCATAACTTAAGGAAATTATCTGCAAGAAGGGCACTCCTATAGGTCCTTGTAGGAAGCTTAGCTTGCTAGGGTGAATGAGAGTGGCCACTCTATTCTTCTGTTTTCTTCTCTTGGCATGATATCCCATAATTCGTGGACCAGAGGATCCCATAATTCGTGGACCAGAGGGTTTTTTTTTTTTTTTTTTGCCTCTCTTCTTCTCTGTGTAGACACTGGCCCTGATGTGAAGGTCATGCATACACCTCATTACAGCACAAGACTTTTGCTAAAGTTTTACAGCCATCGTTCAGCCTGTTTTTGACTTCCTTGACCTCATAGAGAAAGGGGTTCCCTGTTTTGGGATATCAGGCTTTGGTAGCATATTTCCCTGAGTCATTTCCTTGCACAGAACCCAGTGATGCATTCCTAGGCAAGCAAGGGAACCTTAACTAATGGGGAGAACACAAATCAGTGGGTAAGCCCACTGAACTCAATGAGCTAGATATGTGCAAGTATAAGAGCCATACCATAATATTTCAGCTTCTGGTGGAACTACTGAGTTTTGTTACTTCCTTACTACTAGCTTTGCCCAGCTAGAATCCAGGCACATGTTGGAGCTGGGCAACTGTGCCAGTATCCCAGAGGGAGAATGAGAGGAAAAGGGCTTTCCCTACAGGGGATCCTGAGACAACTGCCAGCTCAACACTCATAGGGAGATAGTCTCTATGAAAAGGGTGAGGCCCAGTAACAGTGCTCAGGTTCCAGGAGGAGCCTGAGAGCAGCTTTCCTTGCAGGGGAAAAGAACCAGCTGGCCCTTATAGGGAAAGAAAATGTCAGAAAGGGTGGGAGATGGATGGGAAAGATTGCTTGATTACTGGGTAGTGGGGGAGAAAGAAATGGATATTCAGAGCAGATTCTCAATAATTCATCCAACAACTGCAGAACACACTGCAGAACTCTTAACTCAAGTGGGCTCCATACTTATCTGAACATCATGTTGCTGCTGCCGCCACTGCTGCAGTTGTTACATACCACCACGTTGCATCAAAATTATGATGACCCTGATAGTGTGTTCAAGGTGAGTGAGATATGTAAGAAGTAGAGATGGGGATGAATTTTAAAAAAAGGCAATTCATTTTGATTCATGATTCATCAAGGTTAATGAATCAACAAATATCAATTTACAAATATTCATAGACAAATTGATGAATTGATTTGTCAATTTCTCATTGCTTTAAAAGACTATAAAATTGGCCCACAAGCACCTAGAGACATCGTATATGCCGGGAACCTTCCTCAGACAATTTTCTACAGATCCAGAAAGTTTGGTGAGCATTGGGTAACGGACCTCTGAGTTATATAGTCACAGGTAGGACACACCCACGAAAGCTCCCTCCAGGCACTTAGAGAATCCAGAATCACACCAAAGCTTCCTATTTCTTTCCCCAACAAGCCTGCCAGGTTTGGAGAAGATTGGATATCAGACCTCCAAGTTATTCACCCACAAATTGGATCCCCCATGATAGTTTATCAAGCAGCACAGAAGCCCATGGCATTGAGGGAGTTATATTTGGCCCTAGCAGAATGAGGCATCTTTGGCACTGAGGTAGCTTGGTTTGTCTCTGGCAGGCACACAGAGGCATGAGACATTGAATATGTGTCTCCAGCAACATCACACTTGCCAATGAAGTAGAGTTTTCCCTCAGGAGGCAATGAGGAATTTGGTAGCAAAGTAGGCTTTTTGGCCCCATCGGGCACTGAGGCACATGGCAGCAAAGTAGACCATGGCACTGCGGGTTAAACCGCTGAGCCGCTGGGCTTGTCGATCAGAAGATCACCAGTTCGAATCCATGCAACGGGGTGAGCTACAGTACGTCCCATTGCTTGTCCCAGATTCTGCCAACCTACTGAGGCAGTAGAGACACACACACAACCACTCAGGAATTTAATTTTGGGGACTGAGGTATTTGGTAGCAGCAACATAGGCTTTTTTGCCCCATCGGGCACTGGGGACCATGGCAGTAAAGTAGGCTTTTTGGCCTCATTGGGCACTGAGGTAGTTATCAGCAAAGCAGGCTTTTTGGCCCCATTGGGCACTGAGGTAGTTGGTGTGGCGTTCACCCTCGTGCCCTTTTCTTGACCGTCAACACTCAGAGCACACCTCTCCCTCCAGGCTCCCCTGTGCTACAGTATCCAATTCTACTGCAGTAGGAGATTCCTGCCCCCCCGGTGAGAGTGTAAGTGCGAAAGCATTCCTAACATGCTCTATCAACTGAAACCCATCTCCATATACAGTGGTGCCTCACTTAGCAATGTTAATCCGTTCCGGAAAAAACATCGCTAAGTGATTTAATTGCTAAGCAGTATTAAAAAGCCCATAGGAACGTATTAAAACGTGTTTAATATGTTCCTATGGGCTAAAAACTTACCTTAAAACAAAATTCCTCCATAGCGGCGGCCATTTTGGGTGCCTCTAAAGCGAAGCAAAACAGTGGTGGCCATTTTGTTTTTGCGGCGGCCATTTTGGAACTGCCAATCAGCTGTTTAAAAAAGTTCGCTTTGCCATGATCACTTCCCCGTGATCATCGCAAAGTGAATTTTAGCCATAGGGGACATCGCTAAGCGATCGCTCCAGCGATGGCCAAAAGTCCATCGCAAAGTGATTTCATCGCTCAACAGACAGGTCTTTATCAGTCATAGACCTCTCTGGCTGTTCAGGGGTTAGTGTAGTACAGTCTTTCAAAGTACTATCTTCCTTCTGTTCCTTAATACAGGAAGGATCATTAGGGGTTTCCAAAATACCCTCATCAGCCATTTTGGTTACCACATGGTCCTTTTCTAAACTGGGGCATCCCTGAATAGAATCAGAGGTTAGGGAATCAATTTTTCCCTCAGGGATTGTTAACTGCTTCCTCATGGAACATGTTACTTCAAAAGCACTCTGCACATGCTCTATTAAGTCCAAACCAAGTAGAAAAGCTGCTGGTATTTCATATGAAATGGCTACCTGCCACTTTTCAGACCAATTCCTATAGACTATTTGAATCTCAGCCACTTTTAACACCACGGTTTCTTTTCCAATCCCTTTTAGGGTCATTGTTTTGCCTGGAATTATGTCATCCTAGGCTATCAGATCAGAATGTACTATGGAAATTTGAGATCCTGTGTCCCTTATGGCAATGTATTTATTTTTACCCACTAATATCTCTTCACCAGCATTTTTGAGAAGAGTATTGTTATTTTTTAGATAAAAACACTGGACTATAGGGGCTACAGGAATGTCTTCTTGCTCAGTTGCTGTGGTTGCCATGGAGATAGAACCTTGGCCCTCAGAGGCCTCCACAGTTCCCAAGCAGTATACTTTCTCGATATGGCCATTATTCTCCATATTTTTAGGTTTATTTTCTGTACAATTGTATTGTAAATGACCAGGCTTGCCACTTTTGTAATTCCTTCTCTCATCCTGAGGAGATCTGGTAAACTTTTCCTCTGAGTTCACTTGGTTTTGAGGACTAGGCCAGGCCAATCTAGGTGAAACAATACCCTGGCCCTCCCTTCCTGTTGTTTTGCTGAAGCAATCTTCACCAAAGGGCTGCTTATTGTTGTCCCAACTCTGCCTGCCAAAATCTACCTCAGACTGTACATCCATCTGAAAGAACATCCATTTAACTTCTAAATCTATTTGTCTTCTTTCCTGCTCAAGTGCCCTTTGAATAGCCTCTTGCTCAGCTTTTCCTCTCCTTTCTAATCTACCGATTCTAATTCATTTTTTAAAAATTCCATTTGTAATCTCCATTTTTGAAAATCTAGGAGGCTTATAACACTCATCCCCCTGAGCTTCATATTGCTCAACTATTTCAAAAGGGCTCCTCTTTTCACAAGGTAAGCTTTGTGCTCCTTGAGGATCAGTTTCCTCCTGTTCCATTTGAATTAAGAGATCCAAATTCCCCTCCAATTTGTGAGGTAAAACCTCAGCCTCAGGACTCCCCTTTTGGTACATTTGGGGGGCATTTTTACTTCTGGGATGATTAGTACAGAGTGTTTAGTACAGAGGACCTGTCTTTCTTCTATTACCTTCAGTCACTAAAATAATCCCATTTCAAGCAAATTCTTTCTCCCTTCTTCCCTCAGATCTACTCTGACCCCTGGCTTCTACCCTTCTCACAAGCGCTCTCTTTAACTCTTAGAGCCTTGAGCCTTAAGATAGCCCCCTGGGTCTTCAAATCATTAGGTAAAATACAAGAATTTTCTTCCAGAGTCATTTTTTAACTTAGACCCCCCCCTCCCAGATCTGGGTTCAGAAGCCCCCACCATTAAGCTTTTCCCAAAAGCTCTAGTGAGGAACCAAACTTCTTTGCCACAGACCTCTGTCTAAAAGGTACCCTTGACTCAAGAAAATTCTTTTAAAATCAGGCTTGACTGGAGTTCTTCGCAACCAAACTCAGACTTCACTGGATTCCTTCATATCCCGCTGCTGGACACCAATTGTGGCATTCACCCTTGTGCCCCTTTCTTGACCGTCAAGTCTCAGAGCACACAAAGACAAACAATCCCCTCTTTTGCACTGCTGCCACCAGGTGATCACTAAATCACCATTACTTCTGGAAGATAAAGATTCAAGTCCACACTCAAAGTCTTTTAAATAGGACTTTCATTTCTTGATTACAGAAATTGATATTGATTCATGAATATCTTCTTTAAGTAAATTTATTATTAACAACAACCTTCTATTTGATAATACACTCCTAACTCTAATCACACCTCAGAATTCCCCAAACTCCACACTCTAACCACTTCTCTCTCACACACTCCCCTCTCTCTGACTCTTACTCTGCCTCTTATAGCATCTCTCTTGGCTCCACCTCTCAGCAACATGAATATGCATGAACAATTACATAACAAAACATGAACCATTGACCTAATAAAGGACAATGCTACAGTTGGCAGCAGCAAAGCAGGCTTTTTGGCCCTGTCAGGCACTGAGGTAGTTGGCAGCAAAACAGTTTTTTTTTTTTTTTTTTTTTTTTTTTTTGCTTCATCGGGCATTAGGGAACCCAGCAGCAAAGCAGGCATTTTGGCACAAGGCAGCAACGTAGACTGTGACCCCACTGGGCACTGTCCTACTAGGCAGGATTACAGATGTGGGATTCAGACATTCCATGTACCAACATGATCCTTAGCAGATACGGTGGCATTGGGGGAGGCATTGGTGGTGTAGTGGCAGAAATCTGCCACACGGATTAGCAAGAGGGAGGCATTTGCTATCAATGTGGCATAAAGACAACCTCCAAA
This sequence comes from Pogona vitticeps, assembly GCF_051106095.1. NCBI lineage: Eukaryota > Metazoa > Chordata > Lepidosauria > Squamata > Agamidae > Pogona > Pogona vitticeps. Next base: position 49,980,700 of record NC_135784.1, on the reverse strand, counting down.
AAGAACTAAAATATGCTCTTTTTGGCTGCCAGGAAGGGCTAGGGTCATCCTTGCCATGTTGGTATCTGGTCACCCAGACAGGTTTGGACGGGGCTGGCCCGGCCATCTTGGCATCATGGCACCCGGACAGCTTTGGGTGGGGCTGGTCTGGCCATGTTGGCATCATGGAGCTTGAGGAGGTTCAGACACTGAATTCAGTGAGCAGCATTTGAGAATCAGCACCTGAGGAAGCTGGAATCAGCAGGTATGCCTTTGGAATGTAGCCCGAAGAAGTTGGAAGGGGCTGCAGGACTTGAGAACAACATGACTAAAGGAGGCTGTGTTGAGATTTTTATATGAAAATGTATTAAATATTAATGTTGTATAGTTAAATGTAAACTGGCTGATTTTACCTGAGTCACTGTACTGATTGTTTTCAGGTGTGGGTGTGGACGCCACAGTGGGTATCAAGGATTAGGTCTTAATGTTGTACAGCTGTGTACGTGATGAAACTTTGTGACACTGAAAATGAAGTAAAGTATTTTCTGATTGGTCACAGAACAGTCATGTATAAAATGAATTTCTTACTCTGCTGTAAGTCAGATCACTTCTTCCTATGCTGTGTTTTTTCCTTCATGTCATGTTATGTTGCCAGAGGAATGTCTATTCTCCATGTATATATGTAAATAAACTAAGTTGTTGCCTCTCAGTGTCATAGTGTCATAAGTATCTCTGCTAACCAATATCTCATTACTCTGTTGATGTTATGAGAATACACGTTATAATCAAAATTCTCAACAGACTGATGGGGAGGAGTGGTGGACTAATTGTTTTACTAAAATGTGACCTGCCTAAACAAAGCCTCCCCCAGTGTAATGTAAATTAGGAAAAGGGATTCCAATCCACACATACAAACTCCCACCCCCCCCCCCCCCCCGCGGTGGCTGAATACAAGCCAAAAATAAACTCCAAAAATAAACTCCAAAAAGTTTTTAAAACTTACCGTGCCAGCTAAGTCCCAGACACACACACAACCAAATCGGTTTTAGGACAAAGGAAAAGTGATTCCAGTCACACACCAAATTCACCCTCCCACTGTGCCTGAGACACGTCTCCAAAAATAGTTTTAAAAACTTAAAACCCTTCCAAAGAAGTAGCCTAAGCTACCTGAAATCCCTCCCCAAATTCCCAGTAAAGTTGATGTGATGATGATGATGAAATAAATGAAAAAGAAAAAAATATAAGTGTTTGCTTTGATGCCACAGAAGTGAAACCACAAAAGCGCCAGCAGCTGTTTTCACTGCAGAGAAAATGAACAGAAGTGGGGAAAGGCTGGAGGGGAAAAGCTTATATGAAGCTTCTGTAAAAGTTAATTACACCTTTCAATAGCGCTATTGGCTGCCAAACATGCCAATCCAGGATCTCTGTCCTGATTGGCCAGAGCTTCTAATTGGCACCAGCAAGCTCAGAGGGGCCCAAAAGAGGGTAAAGAATTTTGTCGAATTGACGGATCGCTGAATAAAACCGGGAAAATATTTGTCAATCCATATTCATTGTGAGTTATAATTTGATGAATACAGATCGATAAATATATGAGAATCAGCTATATTCGTTGAAGAAACCAATTTATTCTTATATTCATCCCCATTTCTAGTAAGAAGTGGTTTTACCAATGCCAACCCCTACACCCAAGTGTGTTTGAATGATTTAGTGGGGATTTGAATCCAGACCTCTGTATCCTAGTCTGTCACTCTATCGACTACCCCACACAGGTTTCATATTGGGTGTTGACTGAACTACAGTGGTGCCTCGCATAATGAGCGCACTGTTTAATGACGAATTTGCATAGCGATCCCTTTTTTGGGATCGCTAATGCGATTGCATACCGATGGTCTCTATGGGCAAAAATCTCTTTGCGATGATCGGTAAGCGTTTTGCTTACCGATCTTCGCATTGCGATGTCGGGGAAATCAGCTGTTCGGTGGTTCCAAAATGGCCACCAGAACACCCAAAATGGCCACCCACATTTTTTTCACGCCCTGCCCTCGCTTACCGAGGGTGCGAAAATGGCAGCGCTATGGGGAAACTTCGCACAACGGTGAGTTTTAGAGCCATAGGAACGTATTAAACTAAGTTTAATGCGTTTCTATGGCGTTTTCTGTTCCGTATAGCGATGTTTCCCCATAGCGACGGTTAATCCTGAATGGATTAACCTCGCTATGTGGGGCACCGCTGTATATTATGCAACCCTTGGGTGACTGGCTGAGTCACCCAAGGGTTGTATAATATATTTCAGTCAACTGATATCTGAATATTTGGCACAGAATTCAGGTTGAAGCACATGGATTTCCAACCCACTTTACACTTATAGCAATTCTTTGACTTAGAATACATTGAACTACTTAAGCATCCCAAGATCAACCAACAGAATGCAGAGATTCCAATATAAATCTCCCCCCAAATATAAAATTGTATCAACTCACTGTAGTAGCAACTAGGAATGTGTGTGAATGTTGAATACACAAATAAGAGAACTTCCACTGGTGGACTTTGATATCAAGACTCCACCCCTGAAGAGAACAGTGGGGGAAAGGAGTGTTATTTCCCTTTTGTCTCCCCAGCCTTCACCCCAAGATAAGCACCATAGAGAAGTGGCAGTGGCAAGAGACGTAACATCTTATGAAGACCAAAAAAGTGGCCATACATGGTGCAGTGGGCAGTATAAAAGGGAGGGGAGGAAGACCTGGGGGAAGGAATATGGGAAGGAAGAGAGTGGAAGGGATGGATTGATGCCCCAGACCAGCTAGAGGACCCCTATAACCAAGTAGTGCCATCACACTTTATTATATTCCTAATTCTCCAGTCCTGGCCCTTTGAACAAATGCCTGGATATACCAGCTAGGTTGGGGGCAGGGAATCCAGTGTCTTTCACAGGCTCCATTGTGGGTTAACCTGACAAAGTTCTGTAATAAAAACAGAGGGGGAAGGTGGAGTGGACTGGTTTGTGCTTAAAAGGTTCTTATTGTTAGTGCAATCTGTTTTATCTCTCACTTTAGTCATCTTTTTATTCACATTGGAAATGTTTATTTCCACAGTGAGAAGGGCCCCCCACTGCTTTTTAGAATGCTGGCTTGCTTGCAAGCAAGATTAATCCAGTTAACTTACATGTAGGTTTATCCAGTTTACTTGTGAGTATGGTTTACCCAGTTTACTTGCATGTAAGTTTACCTTCTTTGCTCATGAGTAAACGTTACCTGGAGTGCTGTCCTCTGAAGATGCCGGCCACAGAGACTGGAGAAACATTAGGAAGAACAACCTTCAGAACAAGGTCAAAGAGTCCGAAAAACCCACAACAACCATTAAATCCCGGCCGTGAAAGCCTTCGTGGATACATTACCTGGTTTGCTCATGAGTGAGAAGGCAGAAAAACACAGTGTGGTTGGCAGGCTCATGGCAGTGGGACCAGTGGTAACAGCACAAAGGGAGAATGTTGGGGTGAAGGTTGGGGATATGGAAGGGAGGTAACCCCCCCTTTCCCCATGTTTCTCCTCAGCCAATGCTCTGCTGGGACTCCAGTGCCTTGTGGGTGTGGAAGCCATAATGTCACTTGGACAGTTCCTCTCTCTCTCTTCCTCTGTGTGTGTGTGAATGTGTGTGCATGTACGGTCAAGGAGAGCCAGTCTCCAATCCAACTGGCATAGAGAAACATCAATGCATCAACCTAGCATGGTACACATACTGTACCAAAAGATACCTCCAGTGTATTCGAATTTGTTATGTCATTTAGGGAAATATTTTAAAAAGAAAAGAAAAATAAATGAATTTCTCCATCCTCACTTTTAATGTTAAAACCCACCTTATATGGCACTGTGTTGTCACCTCAGATAATACCACCCACAGCTCTATTTGGGTGCGAACTAAATGTCCACATGGGCTACACAGGGGATAATTATGAGAATGGCAAATCATGCCAAAACAACAACAAAATAAAAAAATAGCAACCCTTGTGCTGTGCCAGAAAGGAGCAGGATGGCTCTAAAGAGGGTGGAATGGTACACTCTAAGTCAAAACATATATGGTGCCATAATTTGCTTTGAACCAAACCTCTCCAAAAGAGATCCAAATAGCAAGCTATATCCCTATCTGGACAGGCTCGCACAATCTTTCTCTCTTTGCACTAAAATGTGAATCCCTAGTGGAGGCCAGCATAATACATGATAGATCAAATCAAATTCAGTCTACCCAGCCACATATTGTTGCCTGATGGATACATCAATCCGCCATCTTCTGGTTCTTTAGCTCCAAGCAGGCATAAAAAAACAGAGGGTGTACTGAGTTTCTGAAGGCCTGACATAAGTATCTAATGAGCTGTCCTCAGTTTGTTGGGGCCAATCTGTCAGATCATGTCCACACATGATTTTGCTTTTCCTGCCAGAGTTTTCTTTTCATATACAGCAAGAGATGGATAATGAAGCCCCAGTGTTTTGAAAGCAAAACTATTTCTGCAGACAGGCACTGCTTAAACACTTGTCTGATGACTTTTTCTTCTCTTAATATACAAGCAAAGGACTATAAAGATATCCAGTAGCTCTATTTTGTCACAATAAAGAGACACTTGGCCATGTTTGCAAAGAGAAACATCCTTTCAGAGTGGAGGGAGAGATTTGCACCTAACAATGCTTTGCAGCTTAGTTTCAGTATCTGATTCGTCATCTGTATTCTGTTCACTGCCATTGGTCTTCCTTTACGCTGTCACTTTCTTCTCTTTTGTGGCACAAAGAGCAGGCTCAGAGTTCTTGACAGGAACATAAAATCCTGCATAAATTTGTCAATAAAAAAGGAAAGGAAAGCAAGCAATTTGTTTGTTTTGCCACAAACTCTTCTGACAGAAATCTAACAACAGTTAACAGGAACTGGCACTGGTTTTTTGTGTGCATTTTTTTTTTAAAAGCATTGTCCTTTATCAGATACATTTGAATCTTCTTCTCCCCTTATAAAATGTCTGAGAGGGTATACAACAAATAATTACACTTGACCCAGGCTATAGTGATGAATATTGGAGGAGTGAATGAAAGCTTCAGTGTAAGAAAGAAAACACCTTGCTCTTGGTCTTTTGTCAGCTGATAAAAAAGACGAGCACTTCCATCTTTGTTTTTTATGGCAGCCATTTTGATAGCTGCACAGGCACACACACATCCATATCATAAGCCCCAGGATGTCAAAGAGGATAACACTAGAAGTGCCCTTCCATGAGGCACAAAGCTGCCGGCGCAGGGCTCCTTTGCCTGCCTGGAAGAATATGATGGACACAGCTGTGGCTGCATCACATTGGGCAAGGGGCTGGGTACATGAGAAGCCTTAAAGTAGGCTGCCCAGTCTCACCTTGCCCTTCCTTTTCTTGATTGGAGCTGGCAGGAGTGTTGTCGGCGCAGCAGCAGTCCTGCGGGTTCGATTTCAGCGACATGGACCTGTGGTGCTTCCAAGGCTTTTGGATCTGGGAGAGAAGTTTTTGGGCAGTTTCTTAGTGAGCCTTGGAGGCTCCTCCAAGTTTTCTTTTAAAAAATAAGGGAGAGTGGGGAGTGGAGAAGACTCGGTGGTTTTTAAAAAATAAATAATTAATTAAAATGATACAGAGGGGGTAAGGGGAATATAGATGGTTGGTTGAGGAAGGGGCAGGGGTCCTAATAGCCCATTAGTGGGCCAGGTGGTTCAGCCCCCGCTCGGTCTGCTGGGATTATAATGCCCGGGGGTCTTGCAGCAGAAAATAGTGCAGATTTAAATATTTAAACAGTTGGTGAAGTATGACATAAAATTGGCTTTCTGGATCCTCCCAGTACACCCTGAGGACTTTGACCTGTTGAGTTTTGCTTTTGAAGGAAATTACTATATGGACAGGGCATTACCTATGGGGTGCTGAATATCTTGTTCTGCTTTTGAACAATTTGCCACATTTTTGGAATGGATACTCAAGTGGCGGATTAGCCGAGTGTAGGTGAGCCATTATTTGGATGATTTTTTATTTTGTGGGAGGTGTGGCACATCGCAATGTGCAAGCCTTATGGCTGCCTTCCAGAAAATCTTGCAGGAACTAGGAGTCCTGTTGGCCAAAGAAAAGACAGAGGGTTCTTGCCAAGTTGTAACCTTTCAGGGTATTGAGTTGGATACTATATCACAATCCAGTAGGCTTTCTGAAGCAAAATTGTGTGATTTGAAAGCAAGGTTGCAATGTTTACTGGTGCAGAAAAAAAGTCTCGTTGAGGCAATTGCAGGAAGTGGTAGGCCACCTTAACTTTGCATGCAAAGTGGTGGCCCCAGGTAGCCCCTTCCTGCATAGACTATGTGATGCTATGAAGACTATGTGATGCATAGACTATGTGATGCCATCACAGGAAGAAATTGTCGTTCAGTATGAAGGAAGACTTGCAAGTTTGGTTAAGGTTTTTAGAAGAGTTTAACGGAACCTTATACTGGAGGGAGGGACTGCGATTGGGGTCTGACCTTCAGACTGATGCAGCAGGGTCTCAGGGCTATGGCATATTCTTCAAGGGAAGGTGGTGTGCAGGGGCTTGGCCTTCAGAGTGGCATAAAGCAGGCATCACCAGGGATCTTACATTTTTAGAGCTTTTTCCGATAGTTGGAGCCTTGTGGTTATGGGCAGATGAGTGGGTGGCCAATTCTGTGGTCACTTTCTAGTGTGACAACCTAGCAGTTGTCCACATTGTTAATTCATTGACATCCAGATCACAAAGAGTGATGGTGCTAGTTAGGGTCCTCACACTGAGGTGCTTCCAGTTCAGTGTAGTTTTCCAAGCTTGGCATGTCCCCGGGATTGATAACGCCATTGCTAACACCCTGTCCTGTCAACAGATGGACAGGTGTTGGCACTGGGGATGAGGGCCCAGCAGGACGTCCTACGAGATGAGGTATGGAATCTTGGAGGGCTGAGGCTAACAGGGCCATGTGCTTAATGGTGGCACCAAGCACTTGCCGTAGCTATACAGAGGTGTGCATCGAGTATTTTGCCTTCTGTAAAAGGAAGGGTCTAGGACATGAGTGGTCTGGAACCATCTGATGCAGTTTGCAGTTCACTTACACAAGAAGGGTTTAGTTCCTAGATCCATTCAGGGTAGGATGGCTGCTCTGGCCTTTTATGCCAGGGCACAAAACTGTAAAGACTTCTCAATTGACTTCCTCATTCCGAAGATGATTGTGTGGTGGAGTATGGAGTGAGTTGTGCCTAGTGACACCTGTACACCAATATTTCCTGCTATTCTTGCTACTATAGGGAAAACATGGGAATCGGTCTGCAAGGAGCAATTTGAGGCTTGCCTCTTTAGAGCTGTGACTCTTCTAGCTCTTTGAGGGGCTTTAAGAATAAGTGACCTAGTGGCTGCATCCAGACATGACGCGTCGCTATCCCCTGTGCAGAGGAAGGATGTGGTATTGGCAGAACACCTGAGAAGATAAAAAACAGACCAATTAGGAAAAGGTCAGGTGTTGTTGTTAGGGTGGTGTTCAGATTTTGAAATATGTCCTGTAAGGACTACACAGGCATATGTATGGCTTAGGGGTTAGAAAGCAGGATGTTTTTTGATCCATGAGGATGTGTCGCCACTTACAAAATACCAATTTTGGAAAGTTACCTCCCAAGCCTTATGCAAGGCTGGGATACAGGGCTGGTGTTTAGGGATGCATTCTTTTTGAACTGGTGCTGCACCTACAGCAGCCGCCCTTAGGTATACAGTGGAGGATGTCAAGAAAGTTGGCAGATGGTCATCGCACAAATATTGGGCTGAGGTTCGCCCATTACCGCAGTTTTAAGTCCTGCTGCGTTGTTTATTCTTTTTGTTGTTGCAGATCCAGAGAAGCCCTTGACCCAAGTTCGAGTATTGTTGTGTGGGCACAGTTACATTTTTTTAAGGCAGCCAGATATGCCAGCCCGACCAGTTGGGGTCACAACCTGGGCCTTGGAGATGTGGCCGCTTTGGAATGGAGGGGACGGAGAGGCGTGCTCTGGGATGGGTTTCTTGACCTGGTGTCCCAGGCCACTATGGACATTCTGGTGATTTATTTGGGAGGCAACGACTTGGCTCAAAGACTGGGCAAATTTCTCATCCTCCAGGTCATAGTGGACCACAGAGTGTTTGTGGCACGGTGCCCCAAAACACACATTATCTGGTCAGCAATCATTCCACAGCTGGTGCTGAGAGCTGCTCATGACCCCAGACAAATTGTTCGGGCCCAGAAGGGAGTCTACAGAGAGGTTGGCAGGGCTGTACGGCAAGGCCTGGGGCCAGTTGTTACACATCCTCAAGTTACAATGTCATGGCCAGAGTTATACAGAGAGAATGGTATACGTCTGTCATATTTGTGGTTAGATATCTTCCTAAAGGATTTACAAGGGGGGCTTAGGGCTGAAATGTTCAGCTTGGTGGGGGGCATGTGACATACTAAGTAGTCCCTATGCCATGGTGAGTAGTGCAAAAGGATAAGGGTTAGATAAGTTCCTAGGAAGGTACCTGGAGGATGGTAAGCACCCCTCCTCTCAGAAGGGCAGCAGCATAGATTTATTTGAGAGGAGGGGAAGCTGGTACCCCAGTGGATGCTGAGCAGCTAGGGTTTGGAGACCCGGATGGTGCAAATTTGGGTGACCACAGCTATGGTTTACACAGAGGCATGCTGTATGCTAAGACAGCATGCTTGCATTATAGGAACTTGATTGGTGGTCTGGATTGGAAGGGTTGATTCCTGTTACAGACCAGTGTGAAGCACTACGGTAGGCCCCCTTGTAAAAGGGAAAGTTTGGGTTATAAATAAGTTAATAAAGCTGTGGCCCTAGTTATCCCACATACTTGTGTCTCTCTCGTCATTCCAGATTGGGTGGGCAAAGGCATTGATATCACAGGGGACAGTTTGGAAAGATAGTAAAGGAAATTGCAGAAGCAATGTTTACAAGAATATGTTCTTCCTATTTACGTTTGGGTGTCCGAATGTACACAGCTGAACAATATTTCCATTGTTATTTTATTTCAGTGCTTGACAGGGTTTGTTTAATACAAGAATGGGGAACTTTTGGCCCTCTATGATATTTAGCCTACCAGTTGTACCAACAATTAAGGTCAGTGTAGAATCTGTATTGCAAAACATCTCAATGTCTGAATGTTCTCCACTCCTGATTTACTACCAGAATAGAATTTTGTAGAATTTTGTTACATGGAGGTTTTCCCTGTGAGGACATTAAAGATTAATCTTCAGAATTCTTCCTCCCCTTCAGCTATTTGTGGACCAAGAATCCTACATTAAAAAGAAACAACAACAACAACAACAACAACAACAACAACAACAACAACAACAACAACAACAACAACAACAACAACAACAACAACAACAACAACAACAACAACAGTGTGCTGTCATGGTGACTCATGGTGATGTTTTCAGGGATTTTTTTAGGTAGAAAGTACTCAAAAGTGGTTTATCATTCCCTTCTTCTAGGGGCATCCTGGGACTGTGTAGCTTGCCCAAGATCACACAGAGGCTGGCTCTACTTGCAAGAGGCACAGTTGGTAATTAAACTTCCATCTTCTGGCTCTGCAGCAAGATACCTAACTCACTGAACTATCCAGCCAGCTAGACGAATTGCAGAAGTACATAAGTAAAGCATTAACTGCTTTTCAAAAGAAATGCAGTGGGATGGTAGGTCTTATGTAGACTCTTATGTGTCTTATACTTCTCTTTCATGCTAGAGAAAGTGAAATGTTATTGAAATCTATCTATGTTGCAAGGGAAGGGAAGACATTTTTCTTACCCTCGGAGGCATTTGCTGATACCAAATTGGATTTTCAGCACTGTGATTTAGAGTTCTAAATATTGCTTATGTACATATTGGTAGGTAAAATTAAACTGTCATGTACCATATATGTTTGATGGCCCCAATTTCTATTTCTTGAGGTAAAGAATTATCAGAATGTAGGCCTCAATACAATGCACTGATTTCTATGGGCTTATGAATGCCTGTGTGTCACTTTTAGACCCTACTGATTCAACCTGTAGCAGAAGGCTAATCTCACTAGTGTGACTTCTGAACAATTTTCTTTCCTTTGCTAAATATAGATGGAGATGGGAATAAAAAAATAAAACTGTTTCAGAGTAGATTAGCTATTCAGCAAAGAGGTACAAGAAGCTTAAGAGACATTCTGAAATCAAGATTGCATCTCATGGCAAGATTAGATAGATAAGATCAGGGATCAAAACTACTTTACATTATAATAAAGGTTCTCTGAGTGTATGAGCCATTGACTTTGCTGAAAAGAATTAGATGTTTTCAGGTTAGAAATACATATTTGCCTGAAAGAGTGCTCCCCCCAAATAATTGGGCTTTGTAGCTTTGGGTCATGTTCTTTCAGAATCTCATAGAATTGTTCAAAAAACTGAAGTGACTAGTGTGCCTCAGTAAACATAAGTGCCAGTAACCTGTTTCTTTCCCCCTACTCATGGAAGGAAAATTGAAGAAGTGACCAGGACTAAATATTGAGGCATTTGTCACATGCTGGGCATTTAAAGTTGCACACGACCATGGACATGACTAGCATTCACCTAACAGGCCTACTGCCCAAGGTCACGTTTCAGATTTTACCAACATCAGACTTGATCATCTGTATGAGAGATAGCTGGATCTTATACCATTATGGTTAGCATGTCAAGGTAAAATGAACAGAAAAAGAAATGCAGGAAAGAGAAGAATTTATTTACTGAAGAACCTTGGAAATGGTTTGGATGAAGCATGTTATCATCATTTACAGCTATTACATCGAAAGTCAGGATAGCAATGATTATTTCCATCTTACAGTAGGAGGAAAACAACAAGAAGAATACTGCTGGGGGACAGGTTGTTTTTCAGACAGTGAATCATAGGTGAGAGTTTTAGTTGCTTTATGAAGTAATCCCTTTAATCACTAGATACATGATGTAATATAAGTTGGTGTATCTTGTGATTAAAGGCTTCCAAGATATGCAGCCAATTAAATTATATGTAGATATGCACTCTGGTAAGCTGGCCGGATGTTAGGGACATGGTGGTGCTGCAGGTTAAATTGCAATAGCCTCTGGGTTGCAAGGTCGAAAGATCAGCAGTTCAAATCCATGTGATGGAGTGAGCTCCCATCTCTTGTCCCAGCTCCTGGCAACCTAGCAGTTCAAAAACATGCAAAAATGTGAGTAAATAAATAGGTACCACCACAGTGGGAAGGTAACAGCATTCCGTGTCTAGTCGCTCTGGCCACGTGACCACGGAAGCTGGCTCTATGGAGATGAGCACAATTATTATTATAACACCATATCAAAAAGAGATATATAGGATTGATGTCTACAGTGTCTCTATTTCTTGCTATTACAACACATTTTTTACAAACGAAATTGTTTACATTTCAAACAACAACAACAACAACAACAACAACAACAACAACAACATGTCCCCTACCCATAACATCATCTAAAGCAGACAATTTATTATTTCTTGGGCATGCTAAACGAGGGCCAGGCAAAATAGCTTTGAGATCTAAATTGAGCCTGCAAACCATCAGGTGGAAGTAGCTGACCTAGATTACTTTGAACACTAGCTAAATATGCTACACATAATTGTGTGTGTGTGTGTGTGTGTGTGTGTAGTACATAGGATAGATAGCTAACTACCCTTTTATATTAGATACAGTTAAATGTTATATTAAGAGGTTTCAGAGTCTGTTCAGGGGTGGCATCAGACTTCAGAGTGCCCTTGGCTGGTGCTACTAGTGGGAGACATGAGTGACTGGTGAAGACAGCAAGCAACAGCAATACACTAGAACAGTTTTGGTAGGAATTGGAGAGAGCAAGGGTAGCCTACTATTATCATGGTGTTGATTAATTAGCATGACCAATGAGGGGCGCTTATCAGCTCCTGACATGCAGCACTTTTGCAGGTGTCTGGCTATGCTGACCCCCAGCGCGGGCCCTGAATTGTCTGCTGTAGATGACGTTAGGGTAGGGGGCATGCAATGAAAAATAGATCCAATTGATCAAATTGGAAAAGAAAAGAAGACAAACTGGTAAAGAAGAGTGGGAAAGGGAGGTTTTTATATAGTATCATAAATATTTTCATCTCCCTATTCTCCTCCTATGCTTGTCCTTCCAGAAGCTGGAGAGCATTCTGGATATTATGCCTTTGAATGCAGTTGTAAACAACATTTTTTGGTTGTTGCATCCAAACTAATCTCACAAGAATTGAAATCTTGACTAACTGAGGAATCAATCAGAAACTGAAAAATTTAAAAGAAAGTCTGAATGAAAATAGTACATTACAGAAAGGGAAGATTAATTTTCAGATATTGCTACCAAGTCTTTTAGACATACAGTGGACACTTGACTTACGAAGGTCCCTACTTACGAAAATTTCAAGGTACGAAAAACTCAGTCCGCAAAATTTTGGTTCAAATTGCGGCCGGCGCTTCGACCTATGAAAGGCAGGGGAAAGGGCAAGAAATTCAAAGCCGCCCCCGCTGCCCTCTGCCTCCCATCTCCGCTGACCTCTGCCTCCCGTCCCTTTGGGGACAGGAGGCAGAGGGCAGCGGGGAGAGGAGGCAGAGGGCACCAGAGACAGGAGACAGTGGGTACAGCTTTTGAAGCCCAGCAAGCCGAAAGCTGGCAGCAGGTGTGGAGGTCGGGGCGGCTTTTGGCTTGCCGGGCTTCCATAGCTGCCCCCACTGGCCCTCTGTCTCCTATCCCCGGTGCCCTCTGTCTCCTGTCCCCATGGGGATGGAAGGCAGAGGGCAGCGGGTGCAGCTTTGGAAGCCCCAGATTTTTTTCTTTGCAGTTACAGATTAAATGGTTTTCAATGCATTCCTATGGGAAATGGACCCTCAATCTACAGACTTTTCGACCTGCTGCCACTGTTCCAATACGGATTAATTCCGTAAGTTGAGGGTCCACTGTACAGATCCAGGCATATACTGTAGAACATCTGCAAGTTGTCAAGAGGAAGACAGGGAAGACAATAATCAAAGTCGCTAATTGTGTAACAGGTAGAAAATTATTACCTTAGAAAAAGAACAGAGGAAGAGAGAAATACTTTGTTCACCCAATCCAAAGTAAAGACTCTTGGTGTAAACACAAGACTCTCCTTCAGATTTTGATTGGTCCGGGAAGATAGTTTAGTGCTGGTAGAGGCAATCCTCATAAGGCTTCTTTTGGGTTATATTATCCCACATTAATTTGTTAATATATTTAAAAAAGTATATGAGATAGTGCTGCCTGAATGGCCCTGTGAGTAGGGTATCTGACTGTGGAGGCAAAGGTCAGCTATTCAAATCTCCACTGTGTCTTTTAGAATGAAAGCCTGTCTTGCGTAGGCTGCACAATCCCAAACTGCCATCAGAAGAGAATGGCAAACCACCCCTTAGTATTCTATACTTAGAAAACCCTAGAAAGTCATTAGAATTGGAATCTACTTGACCTGCCATGATGATGATGATATAGTTACCGTTCCAAAACATAGTATAATAATCAGATGCTAGGTTTTCCTAAGGAAAAATTAGGAAGAAAAAGAAGACTCTCTCATACCACATAACATCCTTAAAGGAAGCTTGTGGATCAAGCCATTAACTGTTTTTGTGATCTGGTACAATGTGACTGGTGTGCAGGTATGGGGCATAGAGATGTTATATAGAAACTAGAGATGAGCACTAAGTACTTCATGCCCCTTTGTCCTTTGTCATTGTCACAGGATCACAGCTGCTGCATGTTCCTTTCCTCCACCCCTATCGACGACACCTCCACTCACCAGCCAACATGTGCTGTTCTGTCCCTCCCCATCACACAGTCTTCCATTCTGGCCAAGAGCCTGGACTTCCCTTCTCTGCTTCCTCCAGCAGCTGCCCACTCAAATGAGGAGCCAGATTAGGGATTCCTGCATGGCAGCCTTTGAGTGGCCAGCTGCTGGAGGAGGCAGAAAAGGGAAATCCAGGCTCTTGCTCCCAAAGATTGTGTGATGGGGAGGGACAGAGCAGTGCATGTCACCTGGTGAGTGGAAGTGTCAGCAAGGGGGGTTAGGGAAAAGAACGCACAGCAACTGTGCTGCCATGCTAACAACTTAGGATGAATGAGCACAAAGGACTTTGTGCCCATCTCTAAAAGAAACTGTGCTGCCACCTCCTTCTGAAGTGCAAAGTTTGCCAGCAGAAAGACAAGGGGTCATTATCCCTTTGTTTACATTGGAAATATTCCAAGACATGTGGTCGAACACAAACTACAGTGTGAAAATGCTATTTCCTCAAGGAGAAATACAAAGACAAACTCAACTTCAGCTACCACAGTCATGATTCTTGAAAGGGCAGTGGATACTGCATGTCTTGTCATTCTGAGCAGGCCATAATGTGATATTTTACTGCTGTTTTCTTCTCAGAAAATAGTACTTGTTGACTAGTGCCCATGGTAGTAAGATTAAAATTCAAAAACAATGTAGTATATAAAACATTTATGGCAATTCTGTCACAAAGCTTTCTTCTAGCTTCCTACTTGAGAGAATAAACACAAAAAAGGGTGAATAAGGGCTTTAAAATTTATTACATTGCTGTAATCTCATTCCAGGTGGCTATTTCTTTCCCCTCTTAATGTCTCTCCCATAGCAACTAAATGAAGAAAATGAGAGCCTATATTATTAACAACAATATTGAATTCAAAAAGATCCTCTAGTGGCACTAAAATACATTCTGTGAGCAAAATTCATCTCCACTATGATTGGGCATATAAGATGCATTAGTATAGGATTAATGACAGACAATGCATTCTCATTCATTCAGTAGAACTGGAATTAAATACGTGATTCATGAAGCCCCTTTCATGAATCTCTCACAGAGTCCCTACTGTTTCTAGAATATATGGAGAAATTGCTTTGCTCAGCACCCAAAAGGGCAGCCCTTTAAGATTCCTTCTGCTCCAAATGCAGACTCTTCTGATCACTTATCCCTAGGTTAATAGACTTCTGCATGTTATTTATGGCACTTTAATATGTGATGTGTCAGTGCTGGGTGTATCTAATTCATTGTAAAAGTATAAAGGCTGTTAAATGTTATCAATAAAAAGAGCTTAGGGGCTGATATGTCTAATATAACACTCCTTAAACTTTTTTTGTTTTCCCCTGTGAGCTTTCCCCCCATAATAGTAGTCTAGGGCAATTACCACACAGCTTCTGGAAATGGCTTATAAATTATGACAAATCAGAGAGTGGTGAGGTTTTAATTGTGCATGAAATTCATTTCATGTCTCATACATCATAAGGAGAACTAAACTCTTTCCCATCAATTTGATTAGACATATGAAGCTTGAATGTCACAGAAGTGAAACAACAACAGTTCTTAACCCATTCAGAATCTGACACATCACCAGGAGAGCATGTTTCACTGGTACAGGTACACCTGGGAAAAGTAATCTGTAGCAGCACCATACCCCATACTAATGATCAGTATTTCCAGCTAAGTAAAACCATCATTGTCCTGTTAAGTGAGGCTAATTTATAGAGTCATGGACTCATAGAAAAGTAAAGTTGGAAGGGGCCTACAAGGCCATCAAGTCCAACCCCCTGCTCAGTTCAGGACAATCAAAGCATATCTGCCAGGTGATTATCTAAGTTTTGTCAAGGATGCTACTAGTTCCTGAGGCTGGACCTAGACATGATAGTAACATCACTAACCGTGATGTGTATTGGAATGGAGAAAATGTTTGGACCAGTGTCTGAATTCGGTTTTGGGAAATTTTCAGGGTGCATTCCAGCAATTATTACAGGGTACAGGACAGAACCAAAGAAAAGTTGGTAGGATAAAAACAAGCATTTAAAGTACAGTTAAATTCTATGCAAGTATATTCAACAGTAAATCCAAGTAATGGCTTCCTGGGATGTAAAGCAGATCTCAGATCTCAGTAATGGGTTTCCAGGATACAAATGGTACTTGTCTTAAAACTGCTGTTACATAGTTTTAGTTGTTGTGAGCCACCTTGAGTCACCAACGGGGAGAAAGGCATCAAATAAATAGAATAAATCTCAGTCGCCTGGCTTCTCAGATTACAAATCAGGACTCAGTGTTTTTCAGCAATTCCCTTGGTTTTAAATAACTTCTTATGACTTATGTACAACCGCTGATGAGAATTGACATCAGAGGCTGGTAAGGCTAAATGGAAAACCCTTGTGGATTTCATCTGGCCTATAGGGCAGAGGTTCCTAGATGATTCGGAGTTGTAGGTGCATAGCCATGGCTGGAGTTCACAAAGTCCTGTTCAAACATACCTTCCATAAATACATAGGTTAAATATATAAATGCAGTACTAGACCAAATCCACTGTTCACTGCCTTACTGTCTCACCTGCTGGCATTACTCTCACAGTAACACATCACCAGATTATATTATGATATGAAGGCAGTTCTGGTGACCTGCCCACTTAGATGTGGAGAATACGGTAGTAGATGCAGGATTTTGCCTACTAGCCACACTCCATTATGTTGATGACTGCCAGAGTATGAAAAGAGATACATATAACTGTAGAAACACCTTGAACCTGCTCCCATGGAGAGTTGTGTGTGTGTTTGTGTTTCTGTGTGTATACAACACACCAAGCCTTCATGTAGAATATATGAAGTGATAGTATTACCCTGTAGTGAGCCTCGTGGTGCAGTGGTTAAACTACTGTACTGCAGCCAAAACTGTGCTAATGACCAGGGGTTCAATCCCAGGTAGCCAGCTCAAGGTTGACTCAGCCTTCTATTCTTTCAAAGTCAGCAAAATGAGTACCCAGCTTGCTGGGGGGGGGGGGCGTAATGTGTAGCCTGCATAATTAACGTAAACCGCCAGAGAGTGTTTGACATGCTATTGGGCGGTATATAAGCAGCACACTTTGCTTTGCTTTGAATAAATATTTATTTCTTTTGTGCCAATTTATTATTTTATTAGTGTACAATTTCTATGATTTTTTTCCAGTGCATGGATTGTATAAAAGGAATTATTCAGAGTTTAATATAAAATTAAGATCAGAGGATACAATAATGTGGATTAACACCAAACTTTCTACACGTAGAGAGGTCATATTATAATATATAGATGTAGCCTTTCCTAAATTTTGCCAACTCTGGAAGAAAGATTCCGCTTTACTAGTTAAATACTCATTGATTTATTTGCTCAGTGAGAAGACCAGTGGGTAAAAGTTCCATGTCTGAGAATATAATGAGATTGATTCTGTGTTCTGAAGAATAAAAACACAGCACTGAAAAAATTGGTAATTTAAGGGAAGAATGAGTTATTAAAATGAACATGTATGCAAAAAGGTAGCAAGCTGAATGGAGCTGAAAATATGTCAAGATGTTTAAAATCAATTTAGAAGGCAAAAATTGGTTTATTCACTGGTTTATGACTGAGATGCCTACTTTAATTGCAGCCACATACAGTGATATGGTAGAATTCTGCTCACAAAACCAAGAGCAAGAAAGGAAAAATAAGCTGTAAAATGACTTTCACAAATGGCTATGATCACCTCGTTCACTGTTGAAAGAAATACATAATTGTAACGATGAATGCGGACCAATTAGGCCAATATCTCCACTTTTTTTTGTTGAGACAGGCTGCCCTGATGCAGCCCGGCATCCTGTTAAGGATTTTCAATCCACAACACAAGAATTCATCTTTAGGGCAAGACCAAGATCACACAAACCTTTTTCCATGCTGTATTTCATACAATATGTGAATAATGTCTCTAATAGGGATATGTGCTATCCCCTTACTCAGCCTGTGCCTAAGTAGGGCTACCCAGATAGATGCCAGACTCACCCTGCACCCTTTTGGAGGCATTCCAAACTGACCCACATCTAAATCTATGCTGATATGGGTGGGTTTCCAACATCTCAGAGGAAAATTGCTTCCTTGCCAGTGGGGAAAACACAAATAGTAGGACTGGAAGGTGCCATAGCACCATGAGAATTATTTCTGGCAGAATTATTTGCTCACCTCCAGCCCAGGGAACCCAAGAAAAAGAAAAAGAAAAGGAGAAAAGGCAATGAACAGTGGATTTGGTTTAGTACTGCATTTACTGTATATATTTAACCCATGTGTTGGAGGTATGTTTGAACAGGACTTTGTGAACTCCAACCATGGCTATATACCCACAACTCCGAATCATCTAGGAAACTCTGCTCTGCAGGCCAGACATAGTCCACGAGGGCTTTCATTACTTTTAGTAGTGACACCAGTGCATTAGCAGGAAAAGGGAAACCAAGGGGTGAGAAAGACAAATTGTAGCATTCTGAAGTGAACCACTCAAAATACACACCAGAATGCATTCCTTTGTATGAACATGCACACTCAATCCTAGTATTGTAACTATGCCCTAAAAAAGAAAAGGAGGGGAGAAATTCAAGAACAGAAAACCCAGTCAACACCATGCTACATCACTGGACTACATCAGTGTTGATCTTCACTACACCAAAGCTTAAAAAGAGAAAAGATAGTAGAATATTTGCTGACCTAACTCAGATGTTCTCCCTATATCTCAGAGTTTGGAGTATATAAGAGAGGTCTTGGCCTTCATTTTGAAGATATCAGTCTCTGGATCAACATTTTCCTCATAAGGTTTCATACTTTTGATTAGAGATGGGGGCATTCGTATTTATATACGAATGTCCCTGCACAGGGGGCATTAACGAGGGTCCAGCATGACTCATGGGGCTGGACAGTCCACTCACTGACGGACGGCATGATTCTACCAATGGCACCACAGTGCACGATCCACTCGCCACTCTTCTACCTTGCAGCGAGACTTGTCCTCCCACCTCTTGCCAGGAGTAGCGAGCGGATTGCGTGCTGCAGAGCCATTCCTAGAATTGTGCCGTCCACGTCTGTAGCAGATCAGTGAGTGGACCATTGTCAGAGTATTGAAAATTTACAGGCCTGAACAGAAACGAGAAGAAGTGGTGATGAGCTGCCATGTTGTACAGATGTGTGATTTGCTGAGTCACAGTGACTCTGAAAAGGTGGTGCCTTGGATGATGCAACCTGAGTACAATATTGCATGACCCCGCTGTGACTGGATAAGAGCAGAGGCTCAGCTGTATATATATGCACTGTATAGAGAACATGTACCCTCCACCTTCATTTGATGATGCCATGCTGTCATGCTGCCGCTTTCTAAACTTGTACATATGCTATAAATACATGTGCTGGAGGAAGCTGGACATGTCTGAGTGATTTGTTTCACCTTCTGGACCTGAAAATACTAACTCTGTTGGATTCTACGTGGGTTCGCGGTAACAACCATCTGACCCCATGAGGCTGGACCCTCATTAACACCACCTGTGCAGGGATATTCATATACAAATCCAAATACCCCCATTTCTACTTATGATTCATTTCTCCCCACTTTTAATTTAATTATATTTCAACTTATGAAACCTCACTGTTATGTTGGTAGGCAACAAGTGCTAGGCAGGAGTTTTCTATTTCAAAGTACTGGTCATCAGTCCAATTCCAAAGTACTGGCCATCAGTGTCTATAGTTCAAGCCAAGAAGTTCAGTGCAAGTGATTTGTCACCTTAAATTGCAGGAACAGGCAGAAGCAGGTTATCAGACAGTCCAGATAGTAAATCATTTCAAGAAGCTCCACCAAGGCAAAAAATAAAAAAATAAAAAAAGGCATGAGCAAGAGGCTATTAATGAGCTGCCTCACACAAGTTGCAGCTAGACAGAGCAATTGTCACAAGCTATGTCTGCTGAAAAGAGTCACTTGTCTGAGTGTGATCTGCCCCCTATCTCATTTGACTCTATCTTTCAGCATACATACAAAAAGTTGTGCTTATCCCCAGATTGCTGTAATTCTCACTGGGATCACTGTTTGCCAATCTGCAGAACCTCTTCCTTGCACTTACTACTTTTTAGGGGGATGGGAAGTTAAGAAGTGGTGCTGAATTGGACCCAAAACAAAAATCCCCAAAGCACACACACACAAAAAATTCAGATGGTAGAGTGGGGAGGATTGTAATAATATTTTTTACAAGAGAAAACAGCAACTCTCTTCTTTTTACTTCTTCTTTTAAGTGACATAGCAGTGTTCTGGTATAATATAGCTATTCTTTTTCCCCTTAATTTTTGGGGAAGGAACATAGCCCTGCATTGTACAAAAATACAGTGGTGCCTCGTATAACGAGTGCCTCATATAACGAGGAATCCACATGACGATGGCTTTTTTGCAATCGCTTTTGCGATCGCATACCAATGTTGCCTATGGGGAAAAATCGCTTTGCGATGTTTTCCCCATAGGCACCATTTGCCGGCTGAACAAGCGGGCGTTCACTCGGGAGGAGGTGGGGGAATCTTCCCACCTCCTCCTGCCCGATCGCCGGCCTGTCAGCCGGCTGAAAACCCGGCGTTCGCTGGGAGGAGGTGGGGGAATCTTCCCACCTCCTCCTGCCCGATCGCCGGCCTGTCAGCCAGCTGAAAACCCGGCGTTTGCTCGGGAGGAGGTGGGGGAATCTTCTCACCTCCTCCTGCCTGATCGCTGGCCTGTCAGGTGGCTGAAAACCTGGCGTTCGCTCGGGAGGGGGTGGGGGAAACTTCCCACCTCCTCCTGCCCGATCGCCGGCCTCTTAGCTGGTTGAAAACCCGGCGTTCGCTCGGGAGGAGGTGGGGGAAGCTTCCCACCTCCTCCTGCCCGATCGCCGGCCTGTCAGCCGGCTGAAAACCCGGCGTTCGCTGGGAGGAGGTGGGGGAATCTTCCCACCTCCTCCTGCCCGATCGCCGGCCTGTCAGCCAGCTGAAAACCCGGCGTTTGCTCGGGAGGAGGTGGGGGAATCTTCTCACCTCCTCCTGCCTGATCGCTGGCCTGTCAGGTGGCTGAAAACCTGGCGTTCGCTCGGGAGGGGGTGGGGGAAACTTCCCACCTCCTCCTGCCCGATCGCCGGCCTCTTAGCTGGTTGAAAACCCGGCGTTCGCTCGGGAGGAGGTGGGGGAAGCTTCCCACCTCCTCCTGCCCGATTGCCAGCCTCTTAGCTGGCTGAAGTCCGGCTATGCTTCCGACCCTCCCCCCACGGCTTGGATCCGAGCCACGGGGGAGGGTGATGGGATCCAGATGTCTTTCTGGCATCCCGGGCTTGGATCCCACCCGCCGCCGGTTACCCATGGTTTGGGTAACCGGCAGGGGGTGGGATCCAAGTCCGGGATGCCTGAAAGGCATCCAGACCCCCACTCTTCCCCCGCGGCTTGGATCCGAGCTGCGGCAGCTACCCCAGCCATGGCCGAACTCTAGGGAGTCCGGCCTTGGCTGAGGTAGCTGCCGTGGGTCAGATCCAAGCCGCGGGGGGAGGGAGAAAACTGGATAATCCGTTCCTATTAGAACGGATTATCTGGTTTTCAATGCATCTCTCTGGGAAAATTTGTTTCACTTAACAATGTTTTCCCATAGCGATGTTTTTTTTAGAACGAATTAACCTCGCTATGCGAGGCACCACTGTAATTTAAAAGAAAAAAGACATCAGGTCAACGACTATGAAAGGAGAAAAAGTGTTCCCACTGTATATCAATCAAGTTTTTTTTTCCTAAGCTCTCTCTCTCATTCATTTTCTATCCCCTTCATTTCCTCCTTCTTATCCTTCCTGTGTAGAAGCAGAAGCCTTGCTCACCCAGTCTGGAATGATGAGACAGACACAGTGATATGGGGTAACTAGGGCCACAACTTTATTAACTTATTTATAACTTGGATTTCCCCTTTCACAAGGGGTCTACTGTAGTGCAAAAACTGGTCTGTAACCAAAGTCAACCTTGACCTTCCAGTCCAGACCTCACCAATTGAGGTCCTATACTGGAAGTGCACTGTCCTACCATACAGCACACTTTCATGTCTCCAATAACTGTAGTACCCCAAGTCTAGCCCCCATCTGAGCCGCCAAACCCTAAGTATTCAGCCTCCTCTGGGATCCCCAGCTTCCCCTCCCCTCAACTAAACCTCTGGTGTTGCCCTTCTGGTGCTGCCATTCATACTTTGCACCCCATAGGTGCCTTCTTTGGAACTCAGCTAATCCTGATCCTTTTGCACTACCCACCACAGTATAAGGACTACGTAGTATGTCCCATGCCACCGACCATACCAAATAGTTTAGCCCCTTGCAAGGGATTTGCAAATCCTTTTAGAAAATATATGACCCCAATATATTCCATAGATGCACACCAACAGCCCTATATAACTCCAGCCAGGTAAACTTAAGGTGAAGATGGACAACAACTGACCCTAGGCCTTGCCCTTCTACTTTGTCAGCCTCTTTGTTGACTCCTTTCTGGGCCTGATTAATATGTCACATGCGACTCTCCACACCAAGTGTGGCATAATTGCTGACCAGATGGTACCCATTTTTGGGCACTGTGCCACAAAAGCTGTTAGGTCTGCTATGCTCTGGAGGATCAGTGACTTGCCTGACCTTTGGGCCAAATCGTTGCCCCCCCAAATAAATCACCATTATGTCATGGGGCAAGCCTGTGTCTCTCTTTTCTATCCGGGTGGACAAAGGAGCTCCACCCAAGCAGCCTCGCACCTCACGGAGAGGCCCTTCTATGACTAAGGCAGTGGTGCACATTGGTTTGAATTGAACTTTTCTAAACCATGAAAGAAGGCATGGGTATGGGAGAGTGTTCCAGTTTTGTCTGCTCTGACCTCCTTTGGGAAGGCTCTTGCCAGGAGCTCATTATTTTTTGGGGGGGGGGGGAGTGGCCCATCTCAGCTCCCCGCCTGAATGGGCCCTGAAGGAGGTGCGTGTGTGTCTGTCTGTCTGCCTGTTAGTTGGCTGGAAAGTCCCAGAGAAGTATGTGTAAAGCCCTTAAAATTCACCCTTTTCTTTTTGCCTTTTCATCCTTTTGCTTATAAGCCACCCTGGAGTGGGGGGTGGGTGGAGAATGAAAAATGGTATTTTTATTTATTATAAAATACCTGCATGGGTGTCACCGATAGAGGCCTTTACACAACCTAGACTCATGACAAAAGCAAATCTTTTAATATATCAAGATTTATTTAAAAAGGATGGTGAACTAAGGTCTAAGGAAGAACTAGAGTCACAGAATGTTTATATAGATTGGCAGCCTAGAGCACAGTTAGAATCTAGATATGCAAAAGACAAAATAGAGGGTTTCTATTCAGAGCAAACGACTTTTGATAAGCTGCTGTTGGGTTCAAAAGAACAAATTGTAAAGAAAATGTATAACTATATGTTGGAAATTAAAATGCAGGATGAAATGGTTAAGGAATGTATGATAAAGTGGGCACCAAACATAGGGCATAATATTGATATTGATCAATGGCTGAAAATATGGCAAAGTAACATAAAACTTACAAGATCGGTTAACTTTAAAGAGAACATATATAAAATGTTTTATAGGTGGCACATGACCCCAGAAAAACTGTCAAAGATGTATACAGATGTATCAAATAAGTGTTGGAAATGTGAAACACAAGTGGGAAGTTATTATTATATGTGGTGGTCATGTGGAAAAGCGAAAAAATATTGGAAAAGAGTACATGCTATGTTACAACAAATATTGCTCTGTAATGTGCCATTAACCCCAGAATTGTTTTTATTGAGTATGATACCTGACAATACGGATAAGTCAAAGCAACATATAGTTGTGTATATTGTTACGGCAGCTAGAATTCTATATGCTAAAAATTGGAAAAGTCCGACGATACCGAAACAAGAAGATCTTATTGGAAAAATACGGGAAATAGCAGAAATGGACATTTTATCAGAAGTCATGAAGGACTATCCCCTACAAAAGGCAACAGAAAGATGGGACCTATTCAACAAATGGACTAAATTAACAGGCAACGTGTAAATAGCATATATTGAAATGAAAACTCAATCTAGAAGGCAGAAAATAGTAAACAGAATAACTTAAAACTTTGATATGGCAATAGGTATAGAATGGTTGTTAGTATGTTATTGTCCCTTCTCTTCCTCATAAATTCCAAGTACCCTTTTCCTTTTTGTCACCCCTTATGTTAATAATAATAATAATAATAATAATAATAATAATAATAATAATAATAATAATAATAATAATAATAATAATAATAATAATAATAATAATAATAATAATAATAATAATAATAATAATAATAATAAAAGCCCTACCAAAGGCAAGAAATGTTACTTCTGTGGGCATCTCTCTTACAATTAACATTAAACATTAGAACAAAGGTGAATCATTCTTTTGTCCCCAAGGTTACTGGAAACCTCACCAGTCCCCCAAATATGAAAAAGGATGAGGAGGAGGAAGAGGAGGAGGAGGAGGAGGAGATATATATAACACAAATGAACATTGCCAGGGATCCACTTCTTGTTTCAGTTTTGTGGGTTATATCACAGGACTGAGAATGCTTTAAACAGAACCAATGTTTCTGGAGGCTTCCATGAATAGGATATGACATTATTTTGTAGGGTTTTTTTTTTCTTTAATGGGGGTACATAGAATGGGGTACCCCTAGGGGCTGCATTCAGGCCTTGAGCAATATCTTGCCCATCCGTGGATTGGAAAGAATGGGGGAAATGGTGATTGAGAAACAAGTTCTGTTTTCATGGCCTTGAAATAGCTTCAGATGTGGAAAGATGTTATTGTTATGTAAAGGGAAACTTGTTAGCCTTCTTTGTTTTGGCTATAAGGAAAGAGCCAGTTTCTCTGTGGCCTTAATATGTTTCAGCAAATGATTAAATGACTCCACATAGTACACAAACAAATGATGAAACTTGTCTTATTTTTCTGGGCTTTTCAAAGAAGTAGCTGGATGCAATCTAAGTAATCTGTTTTAGCCTTGAGAAAAGTAGGCTGAGGGGATATATGATAGCACTCTTGAAATGCTTGAAAGATTGTTATACAGAGGAAGCACAGAATCTGTTTTCAATCATTCCAGAATCCAAGATGGGCTTAAGTTATAAGAAAGACAAATTTTGAACAAATAGCAAGAAAAACATCCAGTTAGAGCAGTACAACAATGGAGCCAATTACATTCCGGAGGTGTTGAGTGCTCCAATGCTGCAGGTATTCAAGAAAAAGTTAGACAACTATCTGTCAGATATACTTTAACTTAGATTTCTGCATTGAAAGAGCTTAGACTTAATGGCTTAAAGGATCTTTCCAATTCTCTTCTTCTATAAGACTAAGTAGGGATTGGTGCTGTAACCTTGAAAGCCCACATCACCAGAAGATCAGGCTTACGTGGGGTGGGGTAGGGAGTCACTTATTGTATACATTAAGATATTTTTAACATGTTGTTGTTACATGCTGTCAATTTGTCTCTGACTAATGGTGATCCTATGGAAAAAATGACCTCTGAAATATCCTGTCCTTAACAGCCCTTCCCAGCTCTTGTGAACTCAAGCCTATTGTGACTCAATCCATCTCATCTTTCATCTTCCATGGTCACTAGATGTCCTTTGACCTTTAATCTAATTTTTGTTGAGAGTTCTGGGAATTTGTTTAAGTTCCAGTAAAATGCACAGCAGAAGGCCAGCTCTTTAAGGTTAGAATTAGCTGTAGAAGTCCCCTTTTACTCAATTGTTCTCGGTATCCACCCTTACCAAAGCCTAGCACAGTAGGAAATAAGACTCAGGAGGCAGTCTTTAAGTATGAAAGGTCTCTGTATTTTACTCACTTAAAAGTCCATTTCCAAAACAGGCACACATTAGGCTTAAAGTTGATAGAAAGGAAAATAGTAAAAATAAGGTTTGTTTCCTCAGTCCACGCAGCTGGGAGGATCTCTAGGGCTCAGAGATCCAGCCTGGAGATCTAGCATCTTCCAAGGTGAAAAAAGATCTGAGACAAAATGGAGTCGCTCAAAATGTATGAGAAGGAGAAGGGAAGAAACAAGCGCACAGTTTATCTAGCCTGGCAAAAACAAGCCCCTCTGATTAGTTAGCATGCAAACAAACAAGCAAACAGTTTGTGATGGAGCCCTTCCTCCCATATCTTGAAATTTACATCAAGATTGCTAAATAGCCAACTAGCTAACTATTGTGACTCAATCCATCTCATCTTTCTTCTTCCATGGCCACTAGATGTCCTTTGACCTTTAATCTAGTTTTGTCATTAGCAACAACATTATTTGTATTTCAGTTTCCCCCTATATTAGATGGAATGTCTTCCAACCTCAGAATCTCCAACCTTGCAGCATAGAAGGTAGCAATGAGTTACCGTTGCCTTTTTCTGCACTGTACAGTGGTGCCTTGACTTACAACCATCTTGACTTGCAACCAATTTGAATTACAACCAGCTCCAGTTGCAACATTTTGCTTTGACTTGCAACCGGCGCTTTAACATACAACTGGGGAAAATGCCTCTTTTCCATATTGTTCCTTCCCTCCCTCCTTTCCTGCCTTTTTTTTCAACCTTAGAGGTCATCTTAGGGTGTGTTTTTTTAAGTATCCCCCTAGTGAACGGATTAACTGCTTTTGCATTACTCCCTATTTTTAGCCCCTGCTGGAATGTTTTTTTTAAAGAATCCAAACTCTCTCCCTCCCCCCATTGTCTTCTCTTTTTCTATCCTCTCTCTTTTTGTGCCCAAACACAAACCTTTGTTTGAGGGGTCTGTGAAGACCTTCTTTCTTTCCTCTTGTCCCCATTGTTCCCTCCCTCCTGCCTTTCCTGCCCTTTTTTTAACCTTTAAAAACGGCCAGAATGGATTAATCACAATATATTCCTATGGGAAATGGTGCTTTGAGTTACAACCAACTTGAGTTACAACCATCATCCCGGAACAAATTAAGTTTGCAACTCAAGGCACCACTGTATTATCCAAAGTTACCTTTTGTGTCTCTGTGAAAGATCCTCCAATAACATCACTCAAGCTATCTTCAGCTCCTCCTGTTGCCTAGTAGTTACCCTTCAGGAGTTTCCCTGCCCCGTTCACCATTGGAATCTTCCATTCTGTTTTGCTGATGCCACCATTACTGTTGAAGAGGGTGGATGCATCAGGTGCCTCAGCTCTAAGTGTTCTACCTTGGGTGACGGTGCTAGGAATCCAGACCCATAATGGAATCAAGCCTCCTGACGGCTTGTCTAGGTTTATCTGATGCACTCAAGTCCCTCACTGTGTCCCAATATGTATTCAACATGTGAACTGTTGTTTTTTCAAGGACCTCAAAGGATGAATTATACGTTCCCAAACTTATATTGGATTCATTGCTGGAAAATATATCTTTCAGAATAAAGCACAATAAAATTGCTTACTGAGATGCATATAGAGTTTTGACATGGTGTTCATACAACATTGTTACCAAATCTTACAGATTCTTCCAAGAGGTAGGTGTAAAAATAGGGATGTTCTTCATTTAAGGCGGATTTCTTCACCTTATTGGTTGATTAGTGCAATGAACAAGAATGCCAGTAAGCTAAGCTTTTATCATCTGAGTAATATGATAAGTACTAACCTGTCATTACATTTATTTGCTTAACTGATTGGCAGGAGTGTTTCTAGCAGATGTTTTCCTTTGATAATGTGCATTCAATTAGCAAAAGCTAACAAATACAGAGTTGGGGTTGAACATGAAACAATGATTATCAATGGAAATCTCTCTCTCTCTCTCTTTTCATCCTTCACATGTCCTGTAGAGCACATTTAAAATGTAAATTTTTTCCACGATAATAAGTGGAGCATTATATGAGAGCATGCTTTATCAGATAATAGTTATTTTAATGTTGTTAATGCCTAAAGAGACAAAGGTGCCTCAGAGTTCTTGAATATGCAATAGAACAAATTATATTCAAAATAAATATTTGCAAAGTGGGAAGATGTTTTACAAGGACGTTAAATGAATTTCCCCTAGTTTTCAAAAGAAAATGAATTTACGTTAAAAGAAATCAATAAAGGTTGAAATAGGGACTCAGAAATAAATACTTAGCCAGAGCTGAGATACATATTTAAAACTCCAGGCCAATTTCAAGCTCATACTGCGGCTTTCCATGTTGAGTTAGTCTTGACCTCATTGAAGTGTCCTTTCCCACAAATCAATAATGTGAGAACCAAACAATCACTTTGCTGTACACTTAATTTTATCGGTGAGGGTAGCAATATCTGCAGTGGAAAAAACATTAAACCGTTTAGAATTTCATCTGTATAAGATCTAATGAAGATTCTTTGTGTTATCTTTTGAATATTTCTGTTATGAAAGAATGAAATTAGGATTCTAGCAAATTACAAACTTTATTTACCCTTTCTTTGTTTAGAAAATCTGCAATGTTAATAAGATTGACTTGAGAGTTGCAAAATATCTTAAAGATGTGAGGAAGATCTAGATCCAAGTGCAGCATCTGACATCTGCACTAGGACACGAAGGGCACTTTGCTTCTCTTGGATACAGTTATGACAGGATTTGAGAAACCTATGGCTGCCTAGATGCTGCTAAACTGTAAATCTCATTGTCCTTCTCCATTAGCTAAGCTGGCATTGCTCGCTCCAACATGGTGTTCAATCGCCATGTCGGGGACACTCTGCCCTCCCGCTCGGAGGCTGGCTGGCATCGCATTTTGTGACGTTCCGAGAGGAAGGGGTGTAGGATCCTTTAAGAAGGCTCAGCAGCTTCGGCACAGCTTCTTTGTCGAGCATCCCTACCCACCCACCCTGAGATAAAGAGTGAGATTAGCCGGTTGCTTTTTGGAGTTGGATGGGAATTTTTGCCTTGCCTCCTAATCGGCTGCTGCTTGCAGGTGCGTTTTTGCCCATCCCATTCTTATCTAAAGGGTGTGGTTTTATAAATGTCTGTAATTTAATGTTAAAGTCCTTCAGGTAGTGTGAATGAAAAGTGGGGTGAGATCATGATTGATACTATTTTTAGGCCATCTCTCTGTCAGGTTGGGACAATTGACTGTCTGGTGAGAGGTGGTTTTACATGTGATAACCTCCCTGCCAGCTGCCCGATTAGGGTCATGAGGCTCTGAGGGGCTCATCTTCCAGCATCATATCTTTTATCCTTTTGTTTCTGTCCATGATGTTTTCTTGGCAGGGATACTGGAGTGGCTTGCAAGTTCCTGCTCCAGGCGGATCATGTTTAGTCAGAACTCTCCACTATGTCCTGTCCGTCTTGGGTGGCCCTTGACGGCCTAGCCCAGAGCTTCACTGAGTTACTCAAGCCCCTTCACCACAACAAGGCAGTGATCCATGAAGGGGATTAAACAACACAGCCATGAAAGGGCTGCACAATCTCAGCCCTTTAATCCTGAAGCAGTCATGAAAGGGCTTCAGGATCAAGGGGCTGCATGACCGTGCAGCCCTTTCACAGCTGCTTTACATGAAGGGAGCCTTCCCTTCCTTTTTGCTAAGTCCCATGTTTTTGCAAAAGGCAGGGAAAAGCGGCTGCCTTTTGTGTATAAAAAGACCCTCAATTTTTTGTCTAATTATTTAAGAAAAAAGTGTCATTTTATACATGGAAAAATATGGTAGCTCATCACCAGTAGTATGCAGAAATTATAAGAAAGCAGCTCCTTCTCCTCGGGTGAGGTTTTCTAGGGATCTGAACAGAACTGGCTTAAGGCAGGCGGTTTGTTTCATACCAAACTATTTGAATTCAAAGTCTAATGTTTCTCTTGGCGTTTGCTTTGATATTCATCCACAGCTTTTATAAAAGTCTTTTACATTCGTTGTTCTCTAAAGATACATCTTGATTTCTTAACATTGAGGTCCATACACTCTTGCATTAAAAAAAAACAAGCACATTTTTTAAAAAAACCCTCTCTTCAAAGCAAATAGAACAATGCAAAGCAGTGTGCTGTTTATATACTGCCCCATACTGCTTAAATAGTACCCCATCCTGGTTAAAGCACTCTCTGGGAAGTTTACAATTTAATAATGTAGTCTACACATTCTCCTTCTCCCATGAGCAATTTACCAACCTCTGAATGATGGAAGGCTGAGTCAATCTTGAGCTGGCTACCTGAACCCACCAGGATTGAACTCAGGCCATGAGCAGAGTCTTGGCTGCAGTACTGCAGTTTGGCCACTCCCCTACAAGGCTCCATAGCTATCCATAGCTGTGGTTGGATCTGTATTCCCAAATGCAAAGAATTCAGACTAGAAAGCAACCTTCCTCACTCAAACATAGATACATTGATCTATTTTTGTTGTAATTTAACATCCACCCAAGCAAACACAAGATGTGAACGCCATTCTTTGGGGACAGGAAGACTCTGCTCACCTATAACTAAGTATTTAAACAGAGTGAAAGTTCCTTTCCCTAAACGTGGATTCATTGGTTTGTAGACTAATGAAGATTGTGAAACTGTAGGTAGGATGGTGTTGCACAGTCAAGCACAATGATGAAGTCTTGGGAGTCCTTCAGCTCGATTTTAGACTGATATTCTAAATCAAAGGATGTAAATCATTCAGCATGTGCTTAAATGCCATTAAATTTACGAATCTAAACCATAGGCTTTTTTTTTCTGAAATGGTACTCTTATGTGGAAGTGCATCCCTGTTATTTGCACAAAACTAAATCTAATTCTGACAGCACAAGAAAATATTGATAAATGTGTGGTTCACTAATTTATCTAATTAGAAAATCACGAATTTATCAATATTTTCCTGTGCTGTGCAAAATCAGTTTTTAAAATTGATCCGCAAGACCATCAACAATGTGCAAGAACATCAACCTTTCCTTAACCTTCTGCTCCTTTCTCCAATCAGACCCTCTGCTTTAAGAAGGGGATGCTGAGGAGCGTGCTCATATCCCATGTCTACTTTTAGCCCTCTTGTGAGCAGGCTGAAGGCTTAAACAGTTGAGATGAAGTCTATTCCCAGCTGAGAATGGTGCATGAATAATATAGCAATAAATTGGGACGGGATATGCTATTTTCATACATCTGCTGAGAATTGAAATTATCTGTTGGTCCAGCAGATTTTTTTCATGTAGGCATTTAAAAAAAAAAAACCTCAACTGTTTTTATCTCAAAATGGGGACTGTTTTATCTATGTGTGTATGGGGGAGGGAAGGATAACAGCGATCAATAATTTCAACAATAAAAGGAACAAATGGTGTGGTTCTTATCTTTCCTGCATAAAAGTGGCCCATATCATCACACAGAGGAATAAGATTCACAAGTATCTACTGTAGCGCGATTTGATTATATCCCTTTTAAAAAGAGAGAGAGAAATGGTTGTGAGGTTGCTGGATTTCTTTACTTAATCATCCACACTAGGAGCTCTTTGCTGAAAAAGCTTCAGTCACAACCAGGATGATTCAGAGAATGTATCCTCGCAGACAATGGAACCAGGCGTGGGTTGTAACATGTGAAAATGCCTGTTCGGGAATTGTATTAAATTAATTTTACCCAAGAACAGGGAATAGATTTTATGGTGATGTTAGAATGGAATATTCACAAGGTCCTTTAATATTACCTCTAAATAGAATTCTCTGCAATGATTGATTTCTAATAATATCATCTTAGATGCTGCTATTTTCACAGGGATATCATCTAAGAGAAGCTACTCTATAAAGCATATCAAGAACATCCATCCTCTCATCTCCAGTGTCAGTCAGTCAGTCAAAACTTTATTGTTTGTGGCCATAAGCCTTTACAATATGCAATATATGATATAAAAAGAAATTCCAGGTTTTAAAAATGTACATTTTAGAACTACATGGTTTAAAATGTGCCCTTCTTTGAGCATCTCCAACTAAACTAAAGACCATTAAATTAAATACCATTATGGTCCTTGAAAAAACCAGACCTCAGGGGGGGGTTTTTTGTTTGTTTGTTTTTTGTTTTGTTTTGTTTTGTTTTTTTTTGTGCTTCCAATGGAAATAGTGCTACAGTACATGTAATGAAGGGCTGATTAGCGATAAGCAGTCTCAATGCTAATTCCTTAGGTGTGCAGTCAGGGAACTACTGGATAATAAGTAACAAGTATCTTTTTCTGAGGTCCTTATAGAGGAGGGAGAACAATAAATAGTAGATTATGTCTTCTCTCTGGTTGCAGCTGAATATACATTTATATTCCGTAACTGGAATTCTTTTGTATCTCCCTTTGAGATATACAGAGGGTATCTGCTGTTCAGTAAAGGCTCTGCGAAGCTGTGGGAGAGACAGTGCATCCAAATAGTGTGGCTAGAAAACTGGGACCCAAAAAATTGTGGTTCTGTTTTGAGAAGCGTTGAAATCAAAGATCCAGTCCCTCAACATGCTAGCACTGAGGCAGAGGAACTTATCCATAGTAAAATTATAGACCTTTAGCTTATTGTGGTACTGCTTCACCAATCCTCCAGTCCACAATTGCTCCAGCCAGCAGCAGTTGGTCAACGACTGGTTCTCCAGACCATTCAGTCTGAGCCAATACCTAAAATAGACCAAGTCAATTCTGGCAGTGATTGAAGGGAGACCAAGCTCTGCGCTAAGGTGAGCTGGAGGGATCCCAGGAGGAAGCCCCAATACTTTATCTGTCTTATTAATTTGTTGTGCATGATTTCCAATTTGGACTTGGCTCCCTCTCGCCATATTTCTGCCCTGTAGAGCATTTGAGCCATTTTTTTGTGGCAAATACCTTTAGGGAAGGATTTACTAACTGTCCTCCTCTGGTATTTTTTTAAAAAAAAACATTTGATTTTAGTTGCCCAGTAGTTTTGGCACTCGATAACATAGTGGCGTTCAGGTGTTGCTTCCAGGATAGTTTCTCACTAAAATTCAGGCCCAGATGACCAATTATGCTTTGGTGAACTCTTCCAGAAAATCATGTTCTTAGTTTTGGAATACTTATTAGTTAATTGTTCAGCTTTACAGAGCTGCCCAGATTTGGTTAGCATTCTTCAGAGACCAATTTTGTTCAATGATAACAGTTCCAAATAGTCAACATAGAAAAGCATTGAGATCTTGTGACTTCCGACTGCTGGTGGGGGGCGGGGGGGGGGAGAGAAGGGAAAGCCATTCCAGGGATCAGGTCATTTATTAAAAAATTGAAAAGAAATGCTGCTATAATCCAACTGTATTTCACCCCTCAATTAATACATATCTCTTGGGATAGAATACCTTGTATGCCAATTTGTACCTGTCATTTCCAGTGACATCCTTCACATTCAATGTTTCTGTGACAAGTATGTGCCATGTGTCTCTGTCCCCATCCAGCCACTGGCTAGGCTGAAAAGAGCTGGTGTTACTTGAATTTGGGCAAATCTAGAGGGCTGCTGATACTGGATATAAGATGTCTGAGAAAGAACAAAGGAACCAGAAGTCTTTTGGGGAAAAGCATCTTGCAACCATTTCCAACTCAAATGAGAATATCTGGAAGCAAACATTCTCCTTATCTGACATTGGTTCCCACCAAATCTGATACTGACCATTATCTAATAGCACACCCCATCTTTGCTGTCCTTCTGCAAGTAGTCAAAGCCCCTTCTCTTCAGGCAGGCTTTCCCTTAGTGACTGGTTGTATGAGAGGGGTTTTTTATTTTTTTTTAAATGCATTTAATTAGTTTTTCACTCTATCTACATTCAATTTGTGCTTGTCAAACGTCGTGTTACATGATTTGCTTACAATGGTTTTTTACATCTCAGTGTCTTCCCAGTTGTCCCCCCAATTCCAGACATCTTTCAAACATTCAAACCATTCATGTACATATTTTAGTATATAATATTGGCTATTATCATAATATTACTTTCACAATGTACAATATTCTCAAGATCATCTAATAACGTACTTAATAAAAGTAATTTCAGATCCATGCCTTAACCTTATATCTAGTTTAATTTACCTAAAAAGAAAACCCACCATATTATGTCTTTACCCTGGTTAGTGCTCCCTTATTTCAATTTAATTCTACTTTTTAATATAAAGGATTTGCTACTTTACAATTCCCGAAGTTAGATATATACATGTTTTTCAACATTAAGGGCCACCTTCCTATTTTTCCCTTTTTCATCTTTCTAAGTAATTCCCTCTCTTATTTCTTTTCTTTTTCACTTTTTGTTTCTGTCTCTCTAAGCATTCTGCCATCTTCCATGCCCTTTGAAACCATTTTGTGCATCTGATTTATCTCCACTAGATCTTTATGCACTTGGTCTGTCTTCAATAGATCATCTGGGCTTTTTAAAAATTAATTTTGCTGATTTTCTCCCCTTGTCTTCCTTTAATACTCTCCTTGGATCCAAGATTGAAGTTGTTTCTCTTAGGTTATCCCCATTAATTTCCTCCAGCTCCTCTTTTGATTGCCATACATCTCATTTCCTTTTTCGTTATTCCCTGTCTCTTGTTGACTATAATTCTTCTTCAAATGTTCATTGAATAATTTTGCCTCTTGGTAGTGGGATCTCACTATTTTTAGGATTTTCTGAAGGGTAGATTTTGTTTCATCCCAAAATTCTCCTTGTTGTGCCATTCTGTTCCAGCTGCCCAAGAGCTTAAGCCAAGATTCAAAACCCCCAAGTATCACAGTCCAGTTCGATGATTGTATCTGTGGCCTGATTGATCCCTGGCAAATTGATGACAGCCAAACAGATATTCCAAGTCTCCAGAGTCAGTTCAAAGAGTCCACTTTGTCTAAATAAACCTGAACCAAAATTTAAACCCCCAAAGTACCAAGGTACAATTCAATGGTTATATCCATGGACTGATGGCCTAATTCCCACAGGTTTATGCCAGCTAGTCAAACACAAACACTTCCAGCTCCTGGGGCAGTTTCAGAGGATCTACTTCAGACAAATAGGCCTGAACCGAGGTTCAAACCCCCAAATTTCACAGTCCAATTCAGTGTTTGTATCCATATCCTGGTAGCCTAGTTCCTGCAATTCTGCATCGGCCAAAACCAAAATTCCAAGTCCCTGGAAGTGGTTCCGAAAAGTGGCCGAATATACTGATTCCCAAAGTACAGTTTTAAAAAATCTACTTTAGGGTTAATTTGTCTATCTCCCAGCCAGTCATGAAGAAATCAAAAGGAAATAAAAAACAGGTTTCCAAGCTTTAAACAGCAGTAGAGTGCTCAAGGTCACTGCTCTGGGCATTATGCCAAAAGTCTTCAGGTAGCCAAAACATAAGTCCAGACTTGCTGCTTAACTGAAAATAGCTTACGAGAAAAGTTTCTTAAGATTTATAACGCCAAATTATAATCTTGAAATGCATTTTAAATGTATTTAAATGAGTAGTCAATGTCCTATTAATCTTTAAATTATTTTCTTTGCATCAACTATCCCTCTCTCCAGATTTTCCGCCGCTCTATATGTAAATGATGAGATGATAGAAGATTATTTTTTCTGTATATAGGAATTGTCTTCTCCAGGGATAGTCATAAGCAATTAGTTGTAAAAATATATCTCACCCGATAATAACACTGATGTTGAATAGCTGATTGTTGCTTCTCTTATTGCCGGCTGCCGACGACTTGCAAGCAAGCTTCCTAGCTGCTTGTTTCTGCCTGTTGGCTGATTAGGGAGTTTCCTGGATTAAACGGGGATGACCCCCCCATGATCAACAGGCTTCCTTCCCCAGTTCACCACCTCTTCTGGGTGGTTTCAACACCCTGGGGTGTCCCAAACAGGTCAGAATTCAGCCCAGGGGACAGAGCTCCATCCGCCTGCTGCTGTCTCATCACGGCGTCAAGCCGGTCTCCCCAAGAGGTTTTTTTAAATGGAGTGTTATACCTTGTTGCTTTTGAATCTATTTTTAGTGTTGATTTTCTCTACCATTTGTAGTGTGGAATTTATTTGATTCCTTTCAATATTTATATATTTACTGTTTTTAGCTTTTTAATGATGTAAGCTGCTGTGGATCCTATTGAAGGAGAAACCCGGGATTTTAAATAATTAAATAAAATTGCCTAATAAATCATTACTTTATTACTCATATATAACTTCTCTCATAGTCTATGTTGTTGTGGATTTTGATTTCCTTATTGTCCATTTTGCTCTGATGAAACTGTTTTGAAAACCAGAATGAATAGAAGCATTAATGATTTCTTCTTTTTTTAAACTATGTCCCTACCAGATTTCAAATCACCCACTGTTTCACTAAAATTGCACAGTCTCCATGCCCACTTTTCCATAGTGACAGTAAATTCTTATTGACATTTCTTTATGTAGTTCTTAAACTCTTCATCATGTGAGACAGCCAATAGGCTTAGCAATAAGAATATTGACTATTGCAGCAATTACCTAAAATCTATATACCTGTAAATGGTTTAGCTTTACTGGGGTTAACTTCTGCATCTGAAGGAAAATGGCTGATTTCCCCATGTGTACAAGAAATAAACAGATCTCCATCTATTCAGGTATACTTGATAACCCTTATCAAGGATTCTATGTTTATTGCCATCTTTATAGATGGATAGATGAATAATTTGTTACTCCTCTGATCCATGGGGAAATGCATTTGCTTACATTTGTTACTGAAATGTGGGGCACAGAAACAAATATATGTCTCAGCCAAGCCCTGTAACATGTTCTAATGTACACTTTGTTCTTTGTACTGTAGCTCATCAGACTAATGTAGATGTGTGGCTGGTGGGGCTACTTGTATAACTAGTTGCATAGTATCAGACTGATGTTGTCGTCTAACAATTCCACCTCATACTTCTATAGATTCTTAAACTTATATAGGAAAAAACCCTCTAGTCAGCATAAAGAAGAAACTCAAATATATCCAGTTATGTAGTACCTCTATGTAGATATGACATCAAAGTCAAAGAATCATAAAATCATAGAATAATTGAGTTGGAAAAGGCCTAAAAGGCCATCGAATCCAACCCCCTGCTTAAGGCAGGAATCTAAATCCAAACAGATATCAGATGCTTGTCAAATTTTCTCTTGAATGTCTCTAGCACTGGATCACTCACCACCTTCCAAGATAATTGGCTCCATCATCATACTGTTCTAACAGTTAATACATTTTTTCTGATATTCACCCTAAATCTGGCTTCTTGTAGTTTGAACATGTTATTATGTGTCCTGCTCCCTGGAATGATTGAGATTAGATCCTACCCCTCCTCTGTATGACTAGCTTTCAAGTATTTGAGCAGTGCTATCATATCTTCCCCCAGTCTTCTTTTCTTAAAGCTAAACATGAGCAGTTCTTGCAGGCTTTTTCCATAGGACTTGGCTTCCAGGCCACTGTCATTTATAAAGTCATTTATAGCATTCAGCCTTTGTTAGCATACTTCCATTGAGGGCCACACGTTACTAAAGATTGCCTGGAAACTGAAGCTGGGAATACCAAGATTATCTCCCTAGGGAAACATTAAAAACACAAAAAATTTTATATAATAAAAGAAGAACCTCTGATTTATCATTTTGTAACATTCCTAGCCTGCTTCATTAAGAAAAAAATATGGAAAATGTAATTGTCATATAATTTACTCCATCAAAAATGAAAACAGATCAAACCAATGCTATTGTATTCACTCAGAATCCTATTCAAGAGTTCTCTCATGCAGGCTCTTTTAAAGACAAAACAAGCATAAGAACAAAAACAAAATCTGTGCTACATCCATCATGCTCATGCTATAGAAGAGACAAAAATCAGGTAACATTCTGAAAATTGTACATAACGTTTATTCCATTAAGGCATTTTCCAGACCCATTCTGTACAGAAGGGATTTGAAGGGAAGAGGTACAGAAATGCCACC
Organism: Pogona vitticeps; assembly: GCF_051106095.1. Lineage (NCBI taxonomy): Eukaryota > Metazoa > Chordata > Lepidosauria > Squamata > Agamidae > Pogona > Pogona vitticeps. Next base: position 49,943,085 of record NC_135784.1, on the reverse strand, counting down.
TAGTGGGAATTTCTATATTTTCTGAACTCCTGCAAGCTTGTGTACTCAGAAGTGTCAATAGTTAATGTAATTGGCTCCCTGTAAGTATGCAGAGGACTGTGATCTGTAACTAGACCATACTTAAGGAACATGAATTCTAATCGAAAGATGCCTTCATAACAATACCTCCGTGCTTCAGGTTTGACTGATTTTATTTAGAATGTGAACCTCCCTGGAAAACCACTGCCTCTCAGAGCACAATGAGCTAGATAAGCAGGTACAGACCCTTTCTGTCATTACTTACCCAGTTCTCAACAATATATTTGAGGAGAATTAGCCACTTTCTCCACAATGAGAGTAATGTGTCTGAAAAGAAGTGTCCTCCTCACATGTAGGCTTCACCCATGAGCTAGAACCCTGGGCAGCTGGTGTTCCTTCTCATATGGAGATCCTACATACAGGAACCTCTCCTTATCAGACATATGTGGAGGGAGTGATGACGAAGAAAGAGGCATCTGTATAAGTGTTGACAAGAAGCAGGAAAAGTTGGGTTAAGGAATGCGTGCTTTCAAGTGCATTTGAAGAACATAAGCTGTCAAAAAGAAAAGTTGGAAAAGCCCAAGAGGCTATCACTCTACAAGCTACCTTCTTCTAGTGCATTCTGTGGAATGAGCGCTTATCCAGGCAATATTTGTTTACATGTACATTTACAAAGAAATCTGTGTTCCTCCATCACAGTAACTGGTTTTCTTCCATCCTTTCTTCTTTTTTTCATTATGCATACATGATATTCTTGTGCAAACACCTAGCCTTTGGAAATTACTATTATGAAATATTTGATTCCAAGCACTATTTTAAATAGCCATTCTCCACTTTCACAAAGGTACCTGAATAGTTCCTTTTACTTACTCTTTAATTGTAGAAAGCACCAACTCCTGGTGGAAAACACACTCTGAATGCTCTGAAAGGAGCCTGAAGCACAGCACAAGGCAGCAAAGGAGCCATGTTCTATTCTTCCTCCAACATCTAGTGAGACCACATATTCCAAACTTTAAATGTAATGGAAAAAAAAAGACCATTGCACTACAGAGGGAGTGTTTGTTTATTTATTTATTTTATTGATTAGATTTCTATCCCATCCATCTAGACCCAAGGTCTACTCTGGGCAGTTTACAAATTTAAAAACAATAAATCCAAAAACATATATTATAGATCCAAGATGGTGAAGTATAAGAAATTAAGATATGGCAGGAGGGAAGGCCTGTCCAAGTGTTGTTATCCCTCATTAACACACACACATAACAGACTGTACCTATACTGTTTGGGGTGTGTGTGTGGAATCCTGAATAACTAATTATTTGTAGTTTGTTATTTCCAAACTCTTATTAGTATTTAGCCTGTGCCCGACTGGTGTGCATTACCTATGCTGAGAAGCATAATCACATAATGTCAGTTTTGCTTTTTTCCCCTGCCTCTTTTCCATATTGCACCTATAACAATATGGAGAAATGGAGGCCACAAAAGTTACCTTGTAAATGCTACTTAAAGATAGAAACAGCCATCCTTAAGCAACATTCAGAAAACACAAAGTTACAAAGCTACGTACAGAGTGTTCTAGGTATGTGATACACAAGCTTCCTAAAGGCTCACCAGTGAGGCAAACAATCTCCATAAGGTCATGTTGATTGGATTGGAAAATCTATTTTTAATTGTTTCCCAGTGAACAATGTATACCAGTGAAGGTCAGGAGAAGTGAAATTATCTGATTTGCATTTATCTCAACATTGCCTTACCTTTTAAATATCCTACCCCTGAAGTAAAAGGAGAAATGCAAAAAAATGTGGAAAGGCAGCTTCACACCGTATAAGCCTGAGCAGAATGTGTAAAATTCTGTTCTAGCAAGTGAAGATTTTAAAGACAAAAGCAGCAGACAGAAAACCAACCACAAGGGAAGTGATATGTTCATGCAAACCTAGCCTTCTGTAGGAATACCAATAACCGTACATCTGCAGACCCATAGGGGATGTCTTTAGTTGTCTCTGATGACAATAGCTGTAGGGGTTGAAGTATGTTGCTATTAGGAGTTGTAAGATATGGTTGCTGTTTGCAAGAGAGCATTGCTGGAAAGGGAGATTTTCACAGCAGGGGCACAAAAGCTTCACAGCCAAGGCATCCAACTAAAACCATTTCTTAAACTTAAATAAAACTTTTGCTTCCAGGTAATGCCCATTGAAATGAAAAATTGCACTTAGCCAGTTGCTTTTTGGTGGGAGAAAACACAGTATATCATCATAACTTCTGCAACATAAGTAGGGGTCTACATTATCTATGTCTCTTGTACTTTTTATGATTTCTGTGAAATCCATTCAGGGCAATAAAACAACAACAAAAATATGTGTAGCATCATCTGAAAACTAGATTTGGGGAATAACAGTCTGAAGGTGTAAGTTAATACCTGGCAGCATTTGCCAAATGAAAAGAGGTTCATTTGCATTCCATTAAAGGAAATAACAACAGTGAATCTAGTGAATTGATTCAATCAGTTTTTCTGATTGCCTGGAAAAAAGTGACATTGGAGTGTTTGGGACTCTTGTCTTCAGAAGACAATATACAATTTTGCAAGGGTGGGACATATACTCAAGGAGGGCTGAATTTCCTGACTGCATAAAAGCACTTCTGTTCATGAATATCCTACTCATGAAAAATATATATATATTGAAGAGTATAATTTGTTACTCATTTCTTTTGCAACTCGGTAATTTCAAAAATCTTTTTCAGGAGGCTAGAAGAGCAAACAAGGAGAACTACCCAGTGTGGTGTAGTGGATAGAGTGACATACTAGAACTCAGAAGGCTGGGGTTTAAAATCCCTCTTGGACATGGAAATTAATCAAAATGATAAATCCACTTCTTAAATATCTCATTTACCTTAAAAATCTTTTTGGGGTAACTACAGGTCATTTCTGACTTGACAGCACAAGGAGACTCAAGAAGCTGCAGGAGTCAAGATGAACTGGTAGCTCTCACCGCCATCCCTTCTCAGTAAGCAGTAGCCTCTATTACTCTTTTGAAGGCAGGAATATATATATATAGATACAACAAGCAAAAGTCTGTTCACTTGAGGGATACACTTATGAAGGAACAGGCAGGCCCCAGACAGAATGAGCTTGCATTGGAATGGGAATAGCTCCCAAAAAAGCAAGTTTTATGTATTGCAAAGTCTAGGTTCAACAGAACCATTATCAAATTTCTGTACGCCAGCTCCAAGTCCTGCACAGATAACTATAGAGTTACTTGGTGGCAGTAACAACATTCAGCTGAATTGCTTCAGACCATTGTCAAACATTAAAGTGGAAGCTGTTTTGGACCCAGCTGCCTATTGCTTAGATTGGACTATGATTAAATTGGGAAACCAGATCAAGCATTAGTGTTGGATCCTACTGTTGTCTTGCTATACAGCCAATGATACCTCCTAAACATGACTTTTTTTATATAGAGAGTTTAAAAAAACAGAGTCAAAAACATCTTCCCCCCCCTCAACTTCAGCAGAGCAAGTTGGGCAGCTTGCCAATATTGAGAGTCATATATGGAAATATTTCTCCAGACTGTAACCCATGAATTTAAGCCAGTAAGTTGTGACCCAATGTCACAGAGAGAGGTATCTGTCTGGGAAGTTCAACAATGCTCTGTATGTCCTGGAAGAATAGCCAGCCTGTGTAGACTTGGGCAATCTGCATGGTCTCAGGGTACTTGCAGAAGCAGGTAATGGTAAACCACTTCCCCTTCCCACTACCCTCTATCTATAAAATCCCAGAAATGGTCACATAAACAAGCGTTGACTTGATAGTATGTCATTCTTACCTCTTAATCATGGTATCCTTCTATGAGCCTTTCTAGGATCAATCTTTGAGGTACTTTTTACAATAGCTCTGATCCTTCCTGGATGGCTGAACTCAGAAGGTGGTGTTGGAAGAATCCTGTTTGACACTTTGGTCATTGTTCTGTGGTATCCTTCAGGGCAGAGTCCTGTTCCCCATGTTAGTCAACATCCCATGAAACCAGGGGGAGAGGCTGTTGAGAGTTTTGGGGTTCAGTGCCATAAGTATGCTGATGATACCCAGTTCTGTTTCTCCTTCCCATTTGATTCCAAAGAAGCAGGCTCAGTGCTTAGAGCAGTCTGTGTCTGTGGCCAGTGAAGGGCTGGATGACAGTTAACAAACTGAAACTTAATCCAGACAAGACAAAGGTGCTCCTGGTCTGTCACAAGGCAAATTGGGGGAATAAAGATTCCATCTGTACTGCTAGAGGTTTTATTCCGCCCCCCCCGAAAAGTCAGGTGTACAGCTTGGATGCCCCCCTGGAACTGCGCCTCAACTTGGGTGCACATGTAGCTGCACTCATTCCTTGAGATGTCTGATCTCCCACAGTGGCACATGCCTCAGTTACATCCCATTGGAATTATTGCAGTAGTGTCTATGTGGGACTGCCTTTGATAAATGTTTGGAAACTTCAGCTGAATTAAAATGCTGGAGTCAGACTACAGGGATCGTGTAACTAACTCCCTTCATACAACAGCTTCATTGGCTCCGAGGCTATTTTAAGACTCAATTCAAAGTACTGGTTATTGCCTATAAAGCCCTGAACAGCTTAAGTCCAGGCTGTTTGAAAGAACATTTCACCTCATATGAAACTTCTCAGCTTTTCATATCTTTTGATTCAATGACCTTCCCAAGCTTGTTTGGTGAGGACATGAGAGAGGGCCTTCTCAATGGCTGCTTCCATGCATTAGAATCCATTGCCCTGAGAAGCCAGGTTGTAAATAAACAAACAAGCAAACAAACAAATAAATAAATATTGCATTGAGGACTGTTTTGTCGGAGCCTTGAGAAGTTTCTTTTTGGATTGCAACTCCTTGAATCCTAGAATGTACCAACAATTTTTCTAAAAGCTAAAGCTTTTCTAAAGCTTTTATGTATTTTTTGCTATAATATAAACAAACACATCACTATTTGGAGTCAAGACATCTTTATACATATATATATGAATGTTTTCAGGCTGTTACCCGAATGTCCACATCATATTTGGGATGGATTATTTAAATTGTAATTATTGTTGAGTGTGCTCAACGCATTCCTAGGGAAACTTCAGACATAAAAATAACTACATTTCCACCTTAAAGGTATTGCAGCAGATGGAAAGCATTTTCTCTTTGTTGTCATTTGAAAAGCATCCACCAGAAAGTACCTAGCCTCTCCTATCTTCTATTTTTGCAGATAACCAATAAAGTGTGCTTAAAAGAAACTAAACCAGTCATCATTTCAGTTTATTGGTACAGTGGGAAGTCTTTAAAAATAAAATGCAATCAGAGCTTTCACAGATGTTCTTTCTGGAAGGTAATAAGAATAGTCAGTTTCTGAAGAACTTTCATACCTGGAAGCTTCTAATGCACCTGAAGAAAATCTTTTCAACTGTGATAGATATTGTGTAGCACATGAAACAAACAAATAATCATAAACTAAGAAAGTGCAGGTGTGGAAAATCCTGTATATTCCACGAAAGTTTCCAAAACAGTTGATTGTATTGCAGGGTTATATTAAGAAGAAACGTAGCTCTTCCCTGTAGAATGAACGTTGGCCTTTCTACACATCTGAGAAGAGCTATGCACCTCGAAAAGCTGGAGCTCAAATCTCCCCACTGGAAAAGATAATTACACTAGGTAAAGTTGAACAGCCCAGGAAAAGACGAAAACCTAACATAAGATGGACTGAGTAAAAAAAAAAGGAAGCCATGGCCTCCAGGCTGGAGATTTAGCAGGCCTGTTAATGATAAAACTTCTGCAGGTGACTAATTCAAAGGGTTTTCTTAAGTTGAACTGATGCTTTAGCGCATAACAACAACATAGCTCAAACTGAAGCTACATGTAGGTCTCAGGCAAACATGACTCTCCAGATGGTTTGGCCTTTATGGGTTTGTTAAAATGTAAACCACACTAGCCAATTGTGAGGGATTATGGGAGCTACCATCCAGCATTTATGGAAGTTCACAGCTGCTCACCCCCCCACCCCCAATGTATTAGTGTGTGAATGGTTGGATTGTGCTAAAGAGAAAAGCATAAAAATAAGAATGCTACTGGATCTCACCAGAGGTAAATCTTCTGAAGAATCATATTCTGGAAATGTACCAAAAATCAAGGCATGCATGCAATAACATCCTTCCGTTTGTGTTCCCAGGATATGAAATAGACAAACAGCCTCTACATGCTGCTTGGGGAACCTGAGGCAATAATGAACCATGACGACTAATAGATTTTTACACTGTTCTCTTGTATGAATTTTTGTAATTTCTTTTAAAAGCTGTATAATGTTGTTGTTCTCACTACATCCTGGAGATCTGAATTGCATGACATAGCCATAGGCCTTACCACATGAGACAAATCGACCATAGTTCTATCGATACTCTGTTATAGTGAATTGTGGTCATGTGGTATATATACTGTACCAGCATGAACATTCCCATTTGTTTTAACATAACCGATTCATTTCATCCAATTTGAAACATTTTTGGCTGGCTACACTGTGGAATCAAGTTATATTCTCTGATCTTTCCTGGGATAGTACTGCCCCCTACTTTTATTTTTTTTTTTTAAGGAAAGAAAAATCTGTGGTGCAATAGAGAGGCCTTTGCAAAGGAGCATGATACTTTGTAAGAGCAGAGGGTTAAAAAAATGACAGAGGAGAAGCCACCGTCCTCACCCTCCCCACCCCACACCCCAGACAAGCCTGTTGAGAACAGATTGCAGACAGAGTGGAAGTGAGGAGTGATCCGGGGTGAGGGTGGATGATGGGTCAGGAAGAGCTTTGGATCATGACTTTTTCCTCTCTGATTTGCACCCTATGGAAGGGTCTGGATGAGATTCTCCACCTTCCCCCAACTGCTGGTCTCCACACCTCATCCACTCCACCCCATCCAGCAAAGGAACAAGGATGGGGTGATCAGGGAGAGAAGGGATGGCACCTGTCATCTGTAGAGATCATACTGCAGTTGGTACCCGGAAACCCAAGCCTTTTGCAAAGGAAATAAATTGATAGGCACATGCACACATGCAATACAAGTACAGAAAGAATCAACACATCATCAGTACCATGTAACACAATCCTCTCAGCAAGGAAAAAATAAACCACAGATAAACAGGGAAAATGAGTCCTTCATGGCTGTGTGTTGTGTGACCGGAAATTTATGACACAATCTGAGATATAACTAGGGTTCATTTGACTCATGTGATTAGGCGCTATGTGATGAATGAAGAGGTAATTCGATTTATCAGCTCTCATGATCTCTATATTTCTCAACCTTCTGCTTCACTGATAATTCTATGTCTTAGAATTTTGAAAAGAGAAATGTATTTTTATTTATCTATTTGTTTATTTATATTGCACTAATGGGGTGCATCACACTAATGCATCTCTCTCTCACACACACACACACACACACACACACACGTTATCCATTAGTGCGATGCACTATTCTGGGTGGTTTAGGGCAATAAAAACACAACAAACATTCACATTAAAATAAAAACACAGAGAGAATAGCAATAAACTCAAAGAGGCATAATCTGCTCGTTTAAATGTGGAAAATGAGGCATATTGAAAAATCAGGCAGGTGTAGAGAGAAAGGACTCTCTTAAAAGCAGTGTTTTTAGGCACCTTTTAAACATTAGGAGGGAGCGAGCCAGGTGCAGTTCCACCAGGTGTTGGTTGCAGAGTGTTGGTGCCACTTCTTCTGCGAGATGATTTCCTGGCCTCTTTTGGAGTGGCCACTTGGAGGAACATCGCCTGAGAACACCTAGTGGTGCAAATAGGCAACATTGAGAAAAGGCACTATGATATGCAAGATGGAAACAAGTATTGAGAAGAAGAAAAATGTCCACTTCCTCCACACTATGTATGCTTGAAGAAATAAACGGAATCCCCTGACCAGACACTCACATTATCAGCCAGGGTTGGGCCTCTCCTTATGATTTGTTTATCTAATAATGAATAATCTATCCCTTGGTTTCCATCCTATTTTCAAATAGCTGTTTTCACAGTCACTTCAGTGTAAATTGTTCTTTGATCATCTCTCTCTCTTTCCCTTCTTGCCTATTTCAAGGCCACTTAGAGAAAGGACATTCTTGAGTGGGTTTCCCCCCCCCCCACCTCCACATACGCACTCAAAGATGTCCATGTCACATCAAAACAGACATGGACAAGGCTCTAATTACATACTATAGTTGCAACTTTTTCTCTTGCTCCACTTAAAATTATCGTGCAAGGCATTGGAATAATGCTGTCCTAATCCTGCTTTCAAATACTCAAAAGGTCATTATAGAATGAGGCAACAAATAATTATCCCCACTTATCTCTCCTTATAGATAATGTTAATGGTCAACTGACTGAGAGGATATTCAGTTATAATATAGAATCCTTCAAAGGATCCAGGAAGGAGGCATAGCCTAGGCAGGCATCAAAAGCAGTCCAAGCTGAAGGATCAGAAGAATCTTAGCGCATAGTAACCCAATTCACAAGAATGACTGAAGCAAAAAGAAAAAGAAAGAAAAGAAAAGAAAAAATGCTCATAACTGAGTTCCAGGCCCTCCTTCAGATTCAAAATTGCTGCTCTTCTCAGATGTTCTGACTGGCTACTGACAGCCCTTGTTGGTCATGCCTTTTCAATAGCCATAATGCCTTTGCAATAGCCCTTGCAATGCCATTGGATGAAAAAATTATCAGTCAGTTTGACATACAAAGGGTGAAAAAAGGTTACACAAACAAGGAAACATGAAAGAAAAATAAAAGTTTCATGTCTTTAATATGAATCATTTGTGTTTGAAAGGCTGTCTTTGGGAATTGGACGGAGCAATCTGAATGAGCCTTGTACATCAGGCAGACAGTAATAAATAAATAAATAAATAAATAAATAAATAAATAAATAAATTCCACCTGTTTTATAAAGCAGATCAAATTTCATGGTAATTGACCATGTGGTTGCTGTCTTTGTCTTTCTACACGGATTGGACCTGAAATTCTGGACACCCCAGCCAGCTTGGCCAGTGGTAAAGGATTATGGGAGCTGTAGTACAAGTTAGCTAGTGATTGAAAGATTCCACACCTCTGATTTATAGATGAATGTAAAATTCTATCCAAATAATATTTATTCTCTCTCTAATTTGATTTTATTTGCTTGATTATTGCCAGGCGAGGGATGTGATCTAAATCCTATCTTCAATTCATCCAGCAGCTCATTATAGAAATAATGTAGAATATGGGAACATCATCCATAACATTTTGCAAAACTCATGGCTATTAGCAATGGAATATAAAATAACCCAGACTAAAACTCCTAGACAGAAAAAGTACTGGGCAGATATGCAATACTAATATCCCCTGAGCATTAATTCTGTGCATATTTTTGACCCTATCATTTAAAAAAAATTTTAAAAATAGCCCTCCTTTGCCTCTTTATATACTTGCTTCCTTATATATTTCCTCTCTGAAATAAACTGTATGGGTTGCCAGTATTAAATTCTAAGGAAAAAAGAAATCTAAGCTATGTTTTCATTCTCTCATTTTTCCCCCATCAAGTATTTTAAAGCATATTGTTTATTCCCTGGGTTTTCAAAATGAGTAATGAGGCATATTTTGTATTTTAACCATGAGGTGCATTAATTAGGTGATTTGAAGGTTAAAAAAAATAATACCTCATAAAAGAAAAGATAATGTTTAGGGAAACAGTTTCAACATTTTTAAAATATGTAATCACCTTGGACATTGTTATTCTCATGTGCCGAGTAAATTCATATGAGCGTAGGCGAAGCAATGGGAGAGAAAGGGACATTCCTGTTTCTTTTTTCTGGAACTGTTTCCAGCAGAGTTAGTTTGCAGCATGTTTTCCACTGCACAAACCTGAATGAATGGAAGGTGAACAATAGCATCGTCTTCTGTAAATTTTCCTCTTTCCAATGGAACGTGCAAAGAAAATGTTCTCAACAAACCAGGCCCTCAATTAAGGTGTAACTTTTAAGCAGGGCTGGAGGAAGGAGCCATTTCCTTCAGTACATGCAATGCATGTCACCCATGTTTTCCAAATGATTGTTCATTTTTAGGAACCTGTGAAGCATCCCTGGTGTGTTTTGTTCACCCACTTGGTGAAAAAAGAGGCCAGATACACATCTGGACAACCATGACCAATTTTATGAACTATTAAATGATTTATTGGCTCTGCCATTTTTAAATGGATTATTAATCCTTACCACTTTGGATGCGGTTTTGGTGTTGTGTTTGTTTACCATTTTTTAGTGTGGTATTTGCCTGATCCATTTTAGTTCTTATATACTTACTCCTTTTAACATTAATACTGTCTTTAAATGATGCAAGCTGCCTTGGGTCCTTCTCAAGGAGAAAGGTGGTATAAAAATATTTTAAATAAATAATATAAAATAAGTAAAGGTATCCAACCCCCCCCCCAAAAAAAAATCTGTAATGAAGGAGAAATTGGTTGTTGTGGGTTTTTTGGGCTCTTTGGCCATGTTCTGAAGGTTGTTCTTCCTAATGTTTTGCCAGTCTCTGTGGCTGCCATCTTCAGAGTGCTGTCCTCTGAAGATGCCGGCCACGGAGACTAGCGAAACGTTAGGAAGAACAACCTTCAGAACATGGCTAAAGAGCCTGAAAAACCCACAACAACCATTAGATCCCGGCCGTGAAAGCCTTCACGAAGGAGAAATGCTTAAAAATTTATTTGTTTTAGCCTCCCTGAAGAATGTGAGGACTGTGAACACATTTAGGCTTCCACTGACCAATGACAGGTCCTTGTCTGAGCTGATCCTTTCACTCCAGAAACATCATTGGATTGTGTCTGTCACATATGAAGAAACAGAAGCAGATTTGGTAGTACTGGAAAAAGTACTGGGGAAAAAACGGGGGTGGTGGTAGATTAATATAACCTAGATTATCCCAAAGATAGTCCAATCTTTTGCTCAGATATGCTTACCTCAGAAATCATTGCCTTTTTAATGCTTTGCCTGTATCCAGCCATCCTATAGCAACCCAGAGAACCTTGGGTAGTGTGGGTGGCATATAAGTTAAATGAATGAATGAATGAATGAATGAATGAATGAATGAATGAATGAATGAATGAATGAATGAATGAATGAATGAATTCACATTGGTAGCTTCAATGACACTGTCCATCCATCTCGTCCTATCATCTCCTTCTCCTCTTGCCTTCATACTTTCTCAACATCAGGGTCTTTTCCAGGGATTCTTCTCTTCTCATGAGGTGGCCAAAGTATTGGAGCCTCAGCTTCAAGATCTGTCCTTCCAGTGAGCACTCAGGGTTGGTTTCCTTCAGAATGGATAGATTTTTTTATCCTTGCAGTCAAGGGGAATCTCAAGAGTCTCCTCCAGCACCGCAATTCAAAAGCATCAATTCTTCGGCAGTCAGCCTTCTTTATGGTCCAGCTCTCACTTCCATACAACACTACTGGAAAAACCATAGCTTTGACTATGTGGACCTTTGTTGGCAAGGTGATGTCTCTGCTTTTTAAGATGCTGTCAAGGTTTGTCATCGCTTTCCTCCCAAGAAGCAGGTGTCCTTTAATTTCATGGCTGCTGTCACCATCTGCAGTGATCATGGACGTCAAGAAAGTAAAATCGGTCACTGCCTCCATCTCTTCCCCTTCTATTTGCCAGGAGGTGATGGGACAAGTGGCCATGGTCTTAGCTTTTTTGATGTTGCGCTTCAGACCGTTTTTGCACTCTCCTCTTTCACCCTTATTAAGAGGTTCTTTAATTCCTCCTCACTTTCTGCCATCAGAGTGGTATCATCTGCATATCTGAGGTTGTAGATATTTCTTCCGGCAATCTTTATTTCAGCTTGGGATTCCTCCAGTCCAGCCTTTCGCATGATGTATTCTGCATAAAGTTAAATAAGCAGGGATACAATATACAGCCTTGTCGTACTCCTTTCCCAAATAGAAGGGCAGTGCCAAGGAATGCTCCAACTACCATACAATTGCACTCATTTCCCACGCTAGCAAGGTTATGGTCAAAATCCTACAGTGTAGGCTTCAGCAGTATGTGGACCTAGAACTCCCAGAAGTACAAGCTGGATTCTGAAGGGGCAGAGGAACTAGAGACCAAATTGCTAACATGTGCTGGATTATGGAGAAAGCCAGAGAGTTCCAGAAAAACATCTACTTCTGCTTCATTGAATACACAAAAGCCTTTGTCTGTGTGGACCACAAAAAACGATGGCTAGTTCTTAAATAAATGGGAGTGCCTGACCACCTCATCTATCTCCTGAGAAATTTATATGTGGGACAGGAAGGAACAATTATAACTGGGTATGCTGTATACATGGTTTGCATATCTGTGGTTTTGAGCACATGTGGGCGTGTTGGTTTGGACCCAATCCCTTGCTGATACCATGGTCCTACTGTAATTATTGCTTCAAAGATAATGAAATTTTTCTGCCTCCATTATTCTGTTTAAAAGGAACTTTAGTTTCTTAGCAACATTTTAATGGATTTTATAATATTCTGGTTCCAATCTGTCAATTCCTGGTGCCTTCCCTGTTTTCAATTTATTAGTTATTTCCTCTATCACTTTTTCTCTTATTCACTGCTCCATTATTTTTCAATCCATTTCTAGAAGCCTATTTTCCATATCCTTTTCTATATATCTCTTAATTCTTTCTGGGGATTATCTTCTATGACAAAGAGATCCTAAGCTTGTTCTGATTCTTGTGCCTTCTAATACACGTATTACTAACACAAAATGGATGTTGGAATTTGCTACATGGCCAGCCAAGACTGCTGCCTCTGCTTTTGTATTATCCTGTTTTGACTTTGCTAACATCATGATCAAAGCTATCCCCTTTGTTTCTTTTAGAATACTTCATCTTTGTACTAATGAACACCAAGAAAGACTTTCACAAAATTTCAAGGATGCAATAGCATTTGCTCCCTCAGCCCTTCAGTGCACCTATGAATTCTTTCAATTCATCATATGAAATAAACACTGTTTGTTATCGTCAAATGAATGGTGCTAGTTAGGAGAGAAAAATGCTTTTCAAACATTATTTCATTATAATCCAAGGTGAAAACTCTAGAGGTTAATTAAATCCAACCAGCAGCAAACTAGATCTTCCATTAGGAACAGCAAAATGTCACCCAAACTGAAATTGAACCAGAAGTTGAAAAGGTTATTGCTGTGGATAATAATTTCCAAAAACTCCCCTCAGTGTGCTAGCTGGGGAACTCTGGGAGTTGTAGTTCAAAATCTAACTTTTCCAAATGCTGAACCAAACATGCCAAAAATTTATGTTCATCTACATACATTGTTGTTATTAATATAGGAGTTGTGGAGACAGAAAGAGGTGAGGCAAAAGCACAGCAGTGGTTTGTTGTCTTTTGCCCTTCATCGTGTCTTGCTTCTTTTATTTCAATAATATTTAATCTTTGTAATAGTAGTGTAGTAGATGCATACCTGTTTGAACATACAAGACAATTCACACTCAAAGGTAGGGACTAGGTGTTTGGATTTATTGGACTACCAGTCTCATAATTCTCTATTCTGGGAGTTCTACCTGACAAGCTGTTGTTTAGTTATTAAGTTGTGTCTTACTCTTTGTGACCCCATGGACCATAGCACACCAGGCCCTCCTCTCTTCCACTGCCTCCCAGAGTTTGGTCAAATTCATGTTGGTAGCTTCGATGACATTGTCCAACCATCTTGTCCTCTGTCGTCCCCTTCTCCTCTTGCCCTCACACTTTCCTAACAACCTGGTCTTTTTCCAGGGAGTCTTCTCTTCTCATGAGATGGCCAAAGTATTGGAGCCTCAGCTTCAGGATCTGTCCTTCCAGTGAGCACTCAGGGTTGATTTCCTTCAAAACGGATAGGTTTGTTCTCTTTGCAGTCCAGGGGACTCTCAAGAGTCTCTTCCAGCAACAAATTCAAAAGCATCAATTCTTCATCAGTAGCGATGTATGGTCCAGCTCTCACTTCCATACATCGCTACTAGAAAAGCCACAGCTTTGACTATGCTGATCTTTGTCGGCAAGGTGATGTCTCTGCTTTTTAAGATGCTGTCTAGGTTTGTCACCTGGGAGAAAGGCCTCTGCTGGAAGGCTTTGAGTTAGCTATGCCTAGGTTTTACTGACCTACTGCTTAGAAGGAAAGATCCCAGCTTTCTGTGGGGCAGGAACATGAAGTTTAGAGAAGTTAGGTCTAGCTGAGCCTCAAAGGTGTCTATCTGTCAGTTAGAACTTCCAGAATGGAAAATTATGGAAGTGTAGTCCAAAAAATCTTAAAATCCCATCCCTTCTCACCAGGAAGAAGCATAATGTTTCCAGAGGAACACATTTTGTTCCTATACAAGTATTCTCACTGTATTACAAGGATACTGTAGCATCAAGTATCACTACCTAAGCCTTTCAATATATTGTTGAGTTATTTCAGCCAGCCATTAAATGCATACTGTTTGTTACTGTCAAAGAAACAGTGCTAGTTAGGAGAGAAAAATTCTTTTGTTAATACCATGTCATTATAATCCAAGGTCAGAACTCTAAGCCAATCATATTATAGAACTGCTGACAGGGTGGTAGAGGGAATCTTTCTTACATTTGAATAGTCAAAAGGCTTAGAAATAAATGTAAAGCACCATCTCTAGCTGGAGGATAATATGTGGCAAGCCATTGTATTTCATGAATTAAAGAAAGGGAGGCAAATTAGCATCCCATGGTGATATTTTATTTATGCTTCTTTTCGCTTAGAGGATTTGTAAACAATGAAATGCAGTCCTTAAAAAGACCCTTAAAGCTCCTGTCAGCATATCTGCCTTTTAAAACAATTTTATAGTGCACTAATTCTTTCATTTTTTTATGAACAAAGCAAACAAAAATACAACACCCCAAACAGAGAATGTTCTGAATTTACCACACTTCAGAACAAGCTCCATTTTGTATTTTAAATACTCTCCTACAGGCATGAAATAATTATAGAGTAGCAATAGATAAAGAGGCAGACTATGCCAAGCTGGGTAAAAGAAAAAAAAAGAAAAACTATGTCAGAAATTCACACTCAATCCTTCGTTCTTGTCAATGAACAGATGCCTTGATGAGGAATTCGGTGAAAAAATATGGTGCCCATTTGGGAAGGGAGGGTTGTGGGGCACACACATGAAGATGAAAAGGAAGCTCAGAATTGCTAGGGGAAGGTTTTGACTGAACTCCATGGAAGTACTGCTGCTCAAGTTGTCTGGCATAAAAATACATGACACACAATTAAGTTAAGCTATACTTTATTTGTTTTTTGTTCTTTTTAAATCCCTCAATACTTTTCTTTGTATAGAGGCACCCAAATCAACTGTTTCTTGTCAGTAAGTTTTAAGATGTGTTGGTTTTCTCAAGATCTACCCCTTCATCACAAAGGAATAATTCCTCCATTTACTAACTTAGTGAAGTGGGAAATTATTCTTCACTCTCAAAGGAAGTGGAGCCAGATTCACACACACAACATACACACAAACACACATGAATGAGCAAATAACCTATATCTACTGCATCCCTGTCTTGAGATGAACTCTTTTGTCACCCCAAAGTCCTTCTGCAGGAACAGCTTCTGCATATTCATAATTTCCAGATTGAGGATTCCGATTTCCTTTGTCACAGGCCCTTGGCCAAGTAGAAACATATCTATTTCAAAGAAAGGAGAATGGAGAAGTGTGTACATGTGCATTGCCTGTGTTTCCTTGTTTGAAAAACTTGGGCCTGGTATCCAATACACAGCTATCTCAGCTGTAACTTTAAAACAGCAACCATACTGCTTCCTGCATCTGCTCTGACTTATATCTAAGAAAGACTTGCCTGGTGAAATACATCTTGCCAAGAACTGTTGGACTTTACATCTAAGAGTAACTTCCTTGGCAAAATCCATCTTGCCATTAATTTTTAGACTTTAAGTTCTTCACACTGGTACAAGCCTAGTACAGTTGGTGTTGATCCATGAACGATCATGTATTATATGATTATATTTTAGTGGTCTATAAAAGTATCACCTCTTCTTGCATTTGTATTTTATTTTGTATTGATCACATGGCTCACGTTTATTTCAGTGCCTATTTTATGTTACATCTCCGTGATGGTCCTGATGGTCATACCCTGAAGTAAATAGCAGAGGAACAATTTAAGTGCAGACTATGATGTCATTAAAATGGCAGCCATGCACTTTTTTTTTGCCTGATGCTAATCTATATCTCTGCTATAATTAGCTACAGGTACCAAAATGTGGCAGGATTTCTGTAACAGCAGATATTTCTGGAGGGTATATGCAGACAAAGCTGCTGACAGTATTTAATTCTTTGCAGGAATAGGACTTTTAGGAAGTATGGGCTATTTGTTTCCACTATTCAATTGTCTATTACCTTTGTCTATAATTTAACAATGGAAATGCAAAATATTCGTGCTTTTGCTATTCCAAGCATCCTGAATTGGCAGATGGAAAGTCTCATGTCTTCTCTGTGTGGCATAGTCTGCTGTTCTTGGTATATCTGTATCATTTAGACAAATACTGCCACATGAAATCTACTCTCTTCTTCCTCAATTTACTAACGTAATGAGGTGGGAAATTATTCTCACTTTCTCCACATGAGTGAAGATGGATACACTTTCTTAATCAATTTATGTATCTATGTATGTATTTCTTAGTGTATTGAGGAAAATCCATTATCCTTATTGCTGGAACTGGTCGCCACAATGAAAGTTTGCTTCCCCAAGCACCGAAATGAAGACGCAGACAACATACATTTGGTATTAAACTTGGGCCACACTTTAGTAGCCAAATTAAATTTCCTTAAACCAAATAACCAGATCCATATTGAGGGGACCTGCGGTAATGCGGGGAAATAACACCAAATAATTCCTTATATGCCAATGGGCGAGTCCCAGCCCCCAGGTTCCAGCTGTACTACCGACCGGTGGAACCTGGTAGGCTTAATTAAAACACCCGGACCTCCAGCCATCTCCTTTAATGACTTTTTGGTCCGAAGGTGTTTCAGCGCCTCAGTTGCCTTCAGCCCTGTAATCGCACGATCCGCAGGAACTGTCAGCATTGACGCACTGTTACTTAAGAAATATTACCAAAAGGGAAACACCGTGACGACCAGTTATTCCCGCACTACCCGCCACCACATGAGGACTAGCGTCGGCTATGTCCCATGAGCCCACTAAGAAAACCAAATTCCTCCAGCAGGCCCCCTCTCAAATCATCCAGGAAAATGTCCAAACCTGCCTCGGACAGGTGGACCCCATCTTCACGGAAATACTCCAATTTGGATGTTAAGATTCTGTGATGGCCAATCACCGAACCCAATCCGCGCTTGCATACTCTTCTGCAAACTTCCTTATTAACCAAACGACGGGCATTATTTACCCTGTCCACATTAATAGCACCACGCCACTTTAAGCGTGGAATGATCGTTGACCAAACGATCCTCATTCTGGGATATAAGGCATGTAGCCTATCCAAATCCCGCCATATGTCCAATATCAGTGCTTTACCAGGCACCTGAGGCAAATCATTGCCCCCCAAATGGACCACCAAGATGTCAGGAGGCGAACATCCAAAGGCCGTAAGCCGTCCAAATTGAATCCAACGCATGCCGCGCACGCCCTTCCATGTAATGGAAGCCTGGGCTCCAAGCCCCAAATCGCTTCCCCAATGAGAAGCGGCAGCGTAACGGGCCGCCCAATAGATGAAACTATGTCCCACCATCATCACGTTCCATCGAGCCTCTGGCATCGCTCCACCTGAAAGACAAAAACAACCCCTACCTACACGTTAGGTAATTGTCTGATATATTTATTAAAACAGCCCGATGACCAACGACCCAGCTGCTTAATCGTTTCAGCATTGTAACCCAGAGCCGCCGCAGTGGAGGCAGCCCCTATTCTAAATGAATGCGTACCAAAACGCATGCCCTGCACCCCTACTCTTTCCAGTGCCATATCAGTTAGTTTCCAAAATTGATATTTTGTCAGTGGTGTGCCATCTGCATGTTGGAAGAAATAACCTCCATTATTCCCCCGGAGTCCCAAAAACTGACTGACAGCTCGCACTGGGCACAATTTGACTACACTACAACGTCCCAACCTCACTTGTCCACCTTTCCCGTGTTGATCAGTTTTAGATCTCCTAATCCTAAGTATGACCTGATCATTATAAATCTTCACATCTGCCCTCTGCAAAGCCAAACGGGAACCATCCACTTTACTTAATGCTACCAATTCACTAATCCGAAGCGCCCCAAAAAATGCCACTAACGACGCCGTACGAAAAAGCACTGTTTCGTATCCATCCTTACATATCGTACCCCATAGATCCACTAAGCTCACTAATATCCCTGGCGATATAGGAGCCCTGTCATCCCTTGACCGACCCCTCTCCCGAGACCAACCCTCAATCATCTTCCTAATTCTAAATTCCCCTGACGTATCCTTCCAACCATTTGCTTTCGCGTAAAATCTTAAAGCTGCTAACTTACCCTGGATAGTACCCGGGGCCAAACCCTTCGTATGCAACGTCACGATATATTGCTGTATGTGTTCAACCGGTGCCGGCCACCTCAGTTCCAGACGTGCCCTGCACCTAAATTCTGAAAACTCTTTCACCACCCTTCTATATTTTGTTCCCGTCCTTGGGGCCAAAGCCATACCTATCGCACGCGACGCTTCCTCACGCCAATTTGCCAGACCTCTGCCGGAAGCACTTCTGGCAGATCCCTGGCCTCCGGTGCCAATTCCCTGAAACGCCGGATCTGTTGGCGTGAAAGAGCGTCAGCTATCTGATTATCTACGCCAGGCACGTGACGCGCATGCACCACGACATTAAACTGGAGCGCCTTCAAGGTAAATGCCCGAACCAACTCCATGACCCTCTCTGATCGTGACGTCAAATTATTGATGATGTGCACCACCGCCTGATTATCACACCAGAACCGCACCACCGTATTGGCCCATTCGTCTGCCCACAACCATAGTGCTCCAACTATTGGAAAAAATTCCAAAAAGGTTAAGTCCCTGGTAATACCTAAGTGATGCCATTCTTCCGGCCACATCCCTGCACACCATCTTCCTTGAAAATATATACCAAAACCTAAACCCCCGGCCGCATCGGAGTTGACCTGGACATCCGCCCTAAGGTTAACATCTGACCTCCAAAAAGAAACCCCATTAAACCGCTCTAAAAACTGTTCCCAAACCCGCAGATCCTCTCTCATTCCCTGCGTTATCCGTGTTTTATGAAAAGGCTTCCTCAACCCTGACATGGCACTGGAAAAACGCCTTACAAAAGCCCTTCCTGGCGCTACCACCTTACAGGCAAAATTCAAGTGCCCAACCAATTGCTGCAGCTCCCTTAAAGTTACCTTCTTCCTCTCCTGAAAACTACGGACCAGCTTCCTAATATTCAACAATTTATCAAGCGGCAATCTTGAAGCCTGCTGAGTCGTGTCCAATTCAATACCCAAAAAGGTAAGGGTCGTGGACGGCCCCTCCGTCTTCTCCTCAGCTAATGGCAACCCCAACTCCGCCACTAACTCCCGGAAAACCTCCAGAAACCTAAGACATCTACCCGTGTTTGCCTGTCCACAAAACAAAAAATCGTCCAGATAATGAGCTGTTAATGCACAGCCAATCCTCTGACGAAGCAGCCATTCCACGAATGTGCTAAACTTTTCAAAGGCTGCGCACGAAATCGAACACCCCATGGGAAGGGCCCTATCTACATAATATTGGCCTTGAAACTGAAAACCCAGTAAGTTAAAATCTTCCGGATGAACCGGTAAAATCCGGAAGGCCGATTTTACATCAGCCTTGGCCAACTCCGCGTTGATGCCACAGGATCTAACCATTCTCACCGCCTCATCAAATGATGTATATCTAACAGAACACAGCTCTTCCGGTATGGCATCATTCACGGAATCACCCTCCGGATAAGACAAATGATGTATCAACCTAAATTCCCCCGGGTGTTTCTTGGGAACAATTCCCAAAGGTGAAACCCTTAGGTCCACCAGTGGCGGCCTGGTAAATGGCCCCAGTACCCTACCTTCACTCACTTCCTTGTTAATTTTCTTCAAAACCACCTCCTCCATACCTTTAACCGATTTCAAATTCCTGGCAAAAAATGCTCTCCGAATACCCAATGCTGGAATACGAAATCCGTGTCTAAACCCATCTCGCAAATACACTGCATCTTCTGGCTTGGGGTAATGCCATAAGCCCTCTTCTAATCTATCAATTTTGATTGGCGTTGGCCCCCTTTCCAGAAGAGCTGCCACCCCCGTCCGGTTTTCTACCAGAACCACCTTGCTTGCCCTGTCGCTGTCCTCCAGCCCGGAAACAATTGGATCTCGGGTGTTTTCCCCCACAGGTAATGCATTCATGCTTAAACCTGCAAGGGGACTTGCTGCATGACCCCTTATTGTTAAATTCGTAGCAGGGCAGCCGGGGTTGAACCGCCTGCCCCGCCCCCTGGCGGGTACCAACATTCCCAGTAGACTTAATGTTCAGGTGTCCACAATCAAATCTGTCGCCCAGGTTTGTTTTAGCTGGCGACATATGTTGTAGCCAAAGCCCAGGGTGTACCTCATCCCAGCGCAGTTCCGGCCTAATAGCACTTCTCATCCTGAAAGCTTCATCGTACCGCAACCACGCCTGACCTTCAAATTCAGCCTTCGCTCTACGCATTATATCATAATACTGGAAAAGGGCTGAGGCCTTCCAGGGTTGCATCTTTACCAACACCCCAGCATATATGGTGAAACCCGTAACCCAATTATTCCAATTTCTATCTGGTCTCTTCCTTCTGTGTTTTTCCTTAATTTTTTCATCATCCTTGTCCAGCTCCTTCACCTCATATTCCCTATTCAATAGATCATAGAAGTCAAGATAATCGCCTCTCCAAATCCGTTCTTTAATTGCTGGCGTCAGATGATCGCCTAGAGGCGTACTGTAGTCTGTGTACGGCGTATAAAGAAACGGAGCTGAATTGTAGCCCGTATTAGGCACTGACGGGTGCAGTGTCAAATTTGCCTCTCTACCCTCCATTGTAGGCCCTGCCTTACCTGATGTTGCACCAGGCGTACCCCATCCAAACCACTGCGGGGCAATCTGTGGCCAACAATGCCCAGGCCCCGGCATGGGGGATGACATCCCCATGTTGTGGGATCCTGAAGGTTGTTGACGCCCATCATACCACGGCCAGTACACCCCTTGCACTGATGTGTTGTGTAATCCACCATACTCACCCCGTCTCTCAACCCTTGCAGCCTCAGCAGCCTCAGGTGTGTACGTAGCTGGGTCCTCATATGGGTCATACCCATAGGACGTTCCTTCCCCAGGTTCCATGTTGCTTGTCGTCTCCGTCCTACTACGCTTGCGTCCCTTTTTCTCCATATGCTCTGACGGTATGCCCTCGCTTCCATCGTGGTCACCAATCTCATGACCCTGCTCAGACTCAAGTACAGCAAAACGCCTTGTTAGTTCACTAGTAAGAGCCTTTAATTCAGCTTTCCGTTTTCCCTTTGACTCCCTAGCAGATCGCCGTGGTGTCACCTCATCGCCACTAGGGGCTCGCTTCTCAAATCTCTGTGCTTCCATGTGTGCAACCTTAGCATGCAGTTCCCTCAGCATAGCCCAAGATTCATCTTCAGAAGATGATTGCAGGGGTGACTGCTGCCTCACCACCTGACGCCGCACTGGCTCCTTCCCTTTCTTCTTACCACCACCTTTCTTGGGTGGCATCCTGAATGTGCTTCCCTGTAGTTCCTATTCGTGATCTTTATGATTTATTTATATATACTTGAGAAGTCTGCTTGTCGTATATCTATTTAGATGTCCACAGACAAGCACTCAAAACCAATGCTCCAACCACGCCTCCCTGTTGTAGGCCTCTGCTTCCTTGACTCGCCCCCTGCTTTTTGATTTTCTTTCTGTCTCCTTTTTTTTTTTTTAAATTTATTTTTGTATTTATGTATTTATTTATTTTCCTCTCCCTTCTCTCTCTCTTTTTTTTTATTTTTTATTTTTATTTTTTATTTTTTTTATTTTTTATTTTTTTTAATACCCCACTTCAAAATGGCCGCCGCCAATAGACCATGCGGCCGGGCCGGGTCTTACAAAATGGCCGTCACTCACACCAACTTGCCCTGTCTGTTTCACTTTCCCCAGGGCAATCCACCACCACCCTGTGCTAGAGCCTTACGCCAAGAAGGCTCCTAACCTTATACCCTTAAAGGAGCGCGGCCTCCCCTGTACCGCTAATTTCCCCCCCTTTTATTATTATTGTTACTATTATTTTATATATATATATATTTTTTACGTATATATATATATATATATATATATATATATATATATATATATATATAAATGTAATTTAATTTTTTTTTTTAATAGTTAAACCAAGGCTTCACAAGTGGGGGGGGGTACCAACCCCACCTGGCAGCTACTTTCCAGGGCAGCCTAAAACCCCCACCAGGTAGACCAACCCCCCTGCACCGGCGGCGCTGGCGCGTTCGCGCCCCACTCCCTAAACGAAACCCCACCCCCACCCCACCAATCCCCAAAACCAAGCCCCGCGGAGCCGCGCCCGCGCTCCACTCGAGCCCCGCGGCCGCTTGCTCCAAGGAAGGGGAGAAAGTGGGATAGGGCCCAAACACGCCCTCCTTTAAAGATATGGGGGCGGGAGTCCAAGAAGGGGAGAATCGACCGGACGCCCCAGCTGACTAGCGGAGCCGCGGGTGCGGCCCGACCGCCTCGCCGCCACCCGCTCCTTCCCGGTCTCTTCCACCTCCTCCTCCCCCACAGATCCCTCAATCGGGCTAGTACAGCCCAAACAAACCGCAGCAGAGTCCAAGAAAGAGCCTCGCTCCGCACTCCCTCTTTGCCAAAAGCGAAAGCCCTTGTTACAAGCCGGCGCTTCTTTAAATAGCGCCGGCTACATCATTACCCCACGTGGCCCCTTCCTTGTTGCCTGCTCTTCCGGTGCTGGAGGAAGCAAACCCCGCTGCGGCTTCCTAGGGCGTTACCACGCCCCTCCAGCGCGCGGACCATTCCTGAACATTAAATACCAGAGTAACTTTAAAAAGCCCTGTTGTCTTCAGCACCTACATGCTTTTTCCACATTAATGAGCTGTATTCTAAATCATTTAACAGCACTGATTTCTATAGCATTGCTCTACAAATATTTCCCACAGAGACAGGAAAGTTTGTTGCCATGGAAAGTTTCATGTTGACAGAACATCTATCCAGACTGCACTTCAAACTTTAGAACACAAAGATCAAGTTCAAAGGGAAAAAAGGTTGAAATCCTGTTCTCTAAGCTACACCACACAAGACTGACAATGTCATCAGCTGAAGGACTTTTTTCAGAAATTAAATGTGTTGAATGCCCCTCATCCCAAAACTCCAGTGGAATCGCTTTCATCAGAAAGTTACAGGGTGTCACAGGATTGAGGGAAAGTCTTTAATTATCCAAAGTTAAACCCAACTGATAAATCATCACTCATAGCATTTGGGAGTAATCAGAACAGTCTTATTTCTGAAAAATTGCTGTATCATCATTATTTAGCATCACTTGCAGAAAAATATTTCAGTCTAAAGGACTAAGGAAATGGGCAGGACATTCTCTGGGAGTAAATCTTTGCTCCTCCCATCCCTGCAAGAGCAAAGGATGTTTTTCTCCAAAATGGCACAAAATGTACAAAGCAAGATAATTGCACAAAATTTCATGGATTTTTTAAGAATTAGAAGCATTGAATTGAATGTTTTTGAACAAAAAGGGGAACCAGCCTTACCTGGGGCATTCCCCCTTTCATTGCTGACAAGACAGTGGAGCCTAGGAAAGCAAAGGCAACATCAAAATAAAGAGCTCCTGGTAGTGGCCACGTGTCGCCAAAATCAGATGTTGCTGGGATCTAAGCGCCTCCACACTGGCCTCCTATTGGCCAGCAGGAACCTGGGCACCCTGTTCGCCCCTGCACTGGGCAGTAAGGAGATTTAGGAGCTCAGGCTGATGGGCCTTGAGTGAGGGGTTTTCACTCCTATCTGCCAGCCCAACATAAAAGTGGGTGCCAGGCTCCAGAGTGCCCAGTTTGCAGCTGACCAACTTCCCCAACCCACCCACCCTCTTTTCTATAGCAGCAAAGGGTATATATGGGGTTAGTTGTTTGTACTGTTACATTATGTTTGTGATACTGTACCTTCTGTTTCTACAGTTGGTGGTTTCAGGCACTGGGAGCATATCGGACAGTAAGATGGCAACCAAATGGGACCCTGGATCACCTGAAATAGCAGTTCAGCCCTCCCATAAGGGGAGGCAGGGAGTGGGGCCATGGTCTGGCTCAAAGGGGGCCCCATTGGCCCATGCCCACCCACAGAGAGTTATGAAGTGATGTACACTCCTGTGGTCCACAGAGGATTGTTGTTCATTGGTTCCATTACTTCCTTGAGCCTGACGAAGAATGCACAGGTGGGCATCAAGGAGCAGTCAAGTGTCCCAAGACACTGGATCCAGTTCCCAGTATTTGGCCAGGGATCGCTGCTGCTGTAACCAATAGAATTGTGGACTTTTTTCTTTCTAATTGTTTGGAAAAAAATTAAAAAGTTTCTGTCTTTCTGTACAGTTAGCCAGTCTACTTCTGTTTCTTCTCTCTCTTTCTCAATGTGCTTTGCTTCTGAAATGGGGGGAACCCACTTGCTTCAAGCATAGTAAGGTAAAGGTAAAGGTTCCCCTTGACAAATTGTCCAGTCGTGTCCAACTCTAGGGGGCAGTGCTCTTCCCCTTTTCCAAGTCGTAGAGCCAGTGTTTGTCTGAAGACAGTTTCCTTTGTCACGTGGCCAGTGCGACTACACACGGAACACCGTTACCTTCCCACCGAGGTGGTACCTATTTATCTACTTGCATTTACATGCTTTCGAACTGCTAGGTTGGCAGGAACTGGGACAAGCAACTGGAGCTCACTCCATCACATGGACTCAATCTTATGACTGCTGGTCTTCCAATCTTGCAGCACAGAGGCTTCTGCAGTTTAACATGCGGCGCCACCATGTCCCTATCAAGCATAGACATTTTGCTGAGGTTCAATTCCTCAGCACTGCCATGGAAACTCACTGGAAGTGGAACTGGTCAAATCAAATATTTTACTTACCTTGAAAGCCTTATTAGGGTCACTATCAGTCAGTTCCAACTTGATGGCACAGAAAAACAGCAATAATGCTCATAGGAACGATTTAAAAATCCATATCTATTAATTATATTTTGCGACACTTAGCTTCAGATACAAAATAAGTGTCCAGCTTCAGCCATCGACAATTTTTTTATTCACACAGAAACAAAAAACAAGACAAATAGAAATAAGGAAAATGGAAAGGAAAAAAAAGGGAAAAAAACTAACCCCTAAAACTAACCCCTCCCCCCTTTGGAGTCCGAGACTCCAGCTTCGTTAACCCGTCTGCTCCCCCAATTTAATTTCCAGTATGTGCTAAGTGAGTATCTATACATCATAAACTTTGCCCTACACTCCTGTCTTCTTCTGGGCCCAAGAATATATTAGTTCCCAGCTTTGTTTTACATAGTCTCTTGGTTGTTCCCGTAGTGCTTCTGATAGAGTGTCCAGTTCTGCTGTATCCCATAACTTCTTTAACAGCTCTTCTATCATTGGAACCGCTTCGGTTTTCCATTTTTGGGCCCAGAGTAGTCTAGCTGTTGTGAGTATATATATAAGACAATGCTTCAACTTATTATCATTAATGCCTGATATGACATTCAATTATGGCATTTCAGTTTTTATATCTAATTTCTGCTGGGTAATTTCTTTTGCTATGTCCCAAACCTGTTTCTAATAATTTTTGACCTTTCCGCATGTCCACCACATATGATAATAAGTTCCTGCATTCTTTCTACACTTCCAGCATATATTGCTGTTGCCATCGACATTTGATAAGCATTTTTTTAAAAAATTCCCCATGCTTATGTATAGGCTAAAATAGCATTTTAAAAAATGAATTGAAGACAGAGGCCAAAACAAAATGAAGAGGTGGTCATTCCATTGATTTCATTTTAGATCATCAGGATGAATTATGGTTTGTATTTTGGGAATAGTAAAACAAGTTTCATCTTTATTTTTGTTTACATGCCCCCACACGCAAGCACGCACATGCACATGCACACATGCACACTCACTCACTCACTCACTCAAACACACACACACACACACACACACACATTTCATATTTTTTCCCATTTTGGCCATTCTATCAAGGATTATTATATTTCCCTGTGTTTCACAAAAATATATTCACAAGGGAAACGGTAGTTGTAATTTTTCAGCCGTTCACCTTCACTCCTTTTTAGTGCCATCCATCACTTTAATTATTATTCGTTTCAGATTGGAAAGTAAAAAGGCACAGCAAAATGGAGAGGAAAAAGCAACAGTTGTACACCTAAACAATGAAAAGGCTAAATAAATCAAGCTGATATTCAGAAGTGTGATCCTAATGACAACACTGAGGATGATTCATATGCTTCGTTGACAAGCTATACATGTTTATTCCATGGGACACAATGGGCTTACCTCCAAATAAACAGACACAATATGTGCTGTAATAAAGGGAAATCTTGAATAAATCCTTAACAATGCCTTAAATATTTTCTCTCCTTCTGCCTCTATTTTTTAGATTCGTAATTGTAATTCAGTGTAATAAGTAGAGGTGTGCAGATTTGTGGTTTTTTACTACATAGCTGCCTGAGGAATTCTGGGAACTGTAGCCTGAGGGTCTGGGAACTTAAGTCCAAAACTGGATATCTAGACACCTGTAGTGAGCAGCCACAACCCATTTTGTGCAGGAGTGGGCAACGTAAGGGTCTCCAGATGTGCTCTGTCTGAAAGTCTGATAATTCCTTACGACTGGCCACGGGTGGCTGAAGAAAGTTGCAGTGATGGGTTAAATAGAGACAGTATGAAAGGATCAGCCAAGAATGTTTGCTGCCTGTATAAGTGGGAAATGAGGTGTTTTATTTTGTTGGGGTGTTGATTCACCTACAGGTTTGTCAAACATTATAGAAAGATTCAAATTGTTAATCTCTGTTGCCAGAACAGGTTTAGCATTTTGGATAGCTTGCCTAAGGTTCTGACTACTGCATAGAAGAAGTTCACCAGACACACAAAATCAGAATCACCAGCAGCTCCTGCCATCCTAAGTTAAAAGATATGATGGTACACTGTGCTTAAGTCCATATATGAAAGAAACCTGTATGACCGTTGACTCTTCATGACTGGCAATGGGACACTATTCTGCGCTGCCCCTGAGGTTAAAAGATTTGAAGCATGCAGGACAGGGCCTGTGGCACACACAGTTATGACCTTGAACAGAGCCCCAGTTGGTTTCAGGTTTAAATCCACAGAATTATAGAGATAGAAGGGACCCTAATGACATTTGAGCCCATTGACCAAACTCACCAAGTCAGTAGGCCTCTCTCACCAAACCTTAGTGATGAAGGTTCAATCCAGAAGGTGGCACACTCCACAACATTTCTCAAAAATAGAGGAAAGTTTGTTTCACAAATATGAGGATCAGAATATTTTGAGTGAAAAAGGAATATGAAATACTGACATGAAAATCGGTCTTTGCAGCTCTCATTTTCACCCCTCCTCTAACTTCCAACACTCACATTGTTTCCCTTTACATTCTATCTCATCTCCCTGGCAGTCAAATATACAATCCCACCCTTCACACCTGACAACTCCTGCACATGACTCACTATAGCAGGTCAAGAACTGGACCACGTCATGTTGTTCCACTGATGGAACAGGTTCTGTCAGGAGAACCAAAAAGAAAAAAACTTATAGCTTCCCAAGGTGTGTGTTCTGGGACAGAGTTGAGAACTTCTAAACATATGTCCAGGTGATGCATTGGGCTAGAGGGTTAGAAAAGGAAAGGAGAAGATTCAATTGCACTGGTAGATCTCTGCTAGTCCAATACTAGATTAGAAGATTTTGAGAGCATCTAAGTAAGGAACTAATGAACACAGACTGAATTCCTCTTTCTCATTGATTTGGGGCTCCTCAGTATGCAAGGTATCTCCAAAAAGGATATTTCTTCCTTGAATTCAGACAACTTCAGGAAAGCACAACTTTATTTCCAAAACTAAGAAGAGATCTGTGAACAATATTACACAGTTCTTTTTCTCGTAAACACATTGTAATTGCCCTCTTATTGACTCATTCTCCATTTACTTTTGAATATGTGCCACAAAGGGAAGAATGTTAATATTTGGGAATGACTCTCAGATATATTGCCACAATCATTGCAAAGATACAGTAGAATTATCTCTAAATAAAGTAAGCTGTGGAAGAGTGAGCTTTGTGAAGCTTCTAAGAAATTGGTGGAAGACATTCAGTTGTGCTAATGCTGGGGTAGCCAGTTTATAGTTCTCCAGAATTTCATAGAGTCATAGAACTGTAGAGCTGGAAGTGATTCCAAGGGTCCTCAAGTCCTGCTGAAGCAAGATATCTGATGAAGGATTGTCCACCAGTTTCTGTGACAGTCCATTCTACAGTTGAACAGCTCTTGCTATCAGGAATTTCCACCTATTTAGATAAACTTCCTTTCTATAGCTTTAATCCAAGCTACAGAAAATAATTTTGGTTCTCCCTTCCACATGACAGCCTTTCAAATACTTGAAGATGGATACCATATCCCCTTTCAGTGTTCGCCAAGATTTCTGAGACATCCATGATATTCGTTTCTAAGTTCTTAAAGTTTTGTTCTAGAACCTTTCTGGGTATTGATGTCAAGGTGACTGTTTGATAGTTGCTGTAACAGGCAGCCTTGACCTCACCTGTCCGCCACAGCTGGGCAGTGAATCATCAGCCAATGATGTGACGGAGGGTGGAACTGAAGAGGAGGAGCTGGTATAAAAAAGGGGGGTGAATGTGTGGGAAAGAGTGAGATCTAGAGAGATCTAGTGTGAGAGAGAAAGAGGCCTGTATGCCGGAGGTGTCAGTGAGAGAAAGTCTATGTGTTTAATTAGTTGAGAAAGTGATTTACATCTTGATTATCTTCCTGTGATTTACCTATTTTTATTTTATAATCAATAAACCAGTTTTGTTTTTGAGAGAAACCCTTGTCCTTTTCATTTAAAGGAAAGGTTGGTGGCAGCAAGAGAGTATAGTAGCGTGGTGGGCATTCAGAGAGGCCTGAGTAGGAGGTGACCTCAGAGTGGCTCAGCCACGTTACATTGCCCAGATTTTTTGGAGGGCAAACTAACTTTCCAGGAACTTCTGGGGAGCCCTGTACTGTCCACCTTGCTCTAGTGGCAACTTAAAACTTCCTAAAACTTTGAAACTTCTGCATATAACAATCATGCAACAAATAAAATGAAAATGAAACTTGTTATTTTATGATGTTTTTCTCACTTTATTCTAAAAATGAGAATGAACAAAGCAGGGGTTATATTGTTTACATTTCTTTTGGGCTTTACCTGGAAGGACTGAAACCATTTCTATTTGGCAACAAGCCCTTCAGGCATTACGGTATGTACCACACAGAAGCTAATAACTTGTGGACCACATGTAGAAGAACATGGGGATTCTTTTAGATATTGGGCAAATATCAACTGTTTAAATTAAAAATTCTCTCTCTCTCTCTATCCTTCTTGTTCTCAGGCCAAAGCAATTGTCTTCCTCTTCTCTCTAAGCAACACATCAAGACAAGATCCAGCATGGGTTATAAACAAGGCATTAACAATAACAATTAAATGCCTTGCTGCAGTGTAGCACCAGCTCTCCCCCTCCGCCCCCCGCAGACAATTAAACCAATTTGCAGGAACAAAATTTCAGACACAGGAATTAATACATGTACCAGTGACTCTTCATCAATATCAGAACTGGTATCTACAAAGGAACGTGAAAGGCAGAAAACTAAAAGGCAGCCTTTGTAGCTGTTTTGTCCTACTAGCTTCCTCGGGAGCCCCTTTCAAGCCATCACAGCCTGCTGCCCTCTGAACAGGATCTCACCTGTGCTTATGTCCACATGAGAAATGGAACCCCAAAGTGCCACATGGTTTCCCTTTCTACTTAATGAAACAAATCTAGAAAAACTGAACTTAAAAGCTTCTCTTTAAAATGAGGATAAATTAGAAGCCAGTTAATTAAATTACATTTCTTTTGGGCTTCACATGGAATGGCTTGGCCCATTCCTAGTTTGCAAGAAGTCCTTTAGGAACTGTTTTCTTTTTAAAACCACATGGGGGGAAACAGAGTTTTAATAAAAAGCAACAGCACTTACACTGAACTTGCACATAATACTCAGTGTGCTTCACAACCATGAGCACTACATGCCCTTTAAAGGTAAGCCTCTGCATTTTATTCTTCTTTTTATAGACAGGTGTTCTGACTCATCACAGAGCACTACAGCTGTAGAGGCAGGCTTTCCTGTGGGCAGACCTATCTAGACACTAAATCCACCCAGAAACAAATCCTTTGAGCCAATATTTGATTTTTCCCCCTTCCTCTTTTTCCCTTATTTTTCCATCTTGAACAACTTGTTTATTGATGTTTAAAGTCTTGTTATATTTTAAATTGTTATTATATATGTTGGAAGCCACACAGAGTAGTTGATTGACTAGATGGGCGGGGTATAAATGCAATAAATAAATAAATAATAACCAGGTTCAGGTTTGTGCACATAGCAACATTCTGCCCATCACCTATTCAGGAAAGGAACAGGATTTAGTTGCCTATCATCATCTTCTTGGATGATCTGTGAAGACTTCATTATTTGGGGCAGGTTAATGTACACAGTCTTGTGTGCTCTTCCCATGTTCTGCTTTAAGAAAGAGTGAGTGGTATGTAAGATCATGACTGAGTTCATACATGAAGTATGTACACTTCCAATGTGAATATTACATTTCTTAAACTATTGTGCTGCAATAGCTCCCCTTGCAGGTAGAGCGTTGCATAGTTCAGCTGGCTCTTAGACTGCCCACTCTAAGTCCTGCATAAGGTGATAGGGTGCTCATGCTTCATGGAAGGAGCTGTTTTTTTCTCTTCCATTCGAAAACACCGATTCACCTCTGCACTGTTGAACAAATTGTATATTGTTGCAGAGGTCATCCAGTAAAGATTGAGAATGTGTTACAAAGTGTTCCATAGCTGGCTTCAATTAGAAACTAGAGATGAAAAGCTCACTTTCATTTTCTGTTAAGGCTCTCACTCGCTTGTTATAAGGAACAATATTCTTTCCAATTTACAGATGATTTTTACAGGCATCCGAGAACAGGGGTTGGGGTAAGGGGCATATTGTCCCCTAAATTATTAGAAATCTCCTGTTAGCAGCAGGGGAGTGTCTCAAAATATAGCAACGTGTCCTGAAACAAGCCATGCAGACAGCATGCATATGATTTTACATGGACTGAGGCTCCCAGAAATTCTAATTTATTTGAAAACAAGGCACGGCATGTGTTCTTGTTAAATAAAGGCATTTGTTTGCCACTGACACAGAAACACAATTCAGATGTGTTGCTGGTGAGGAAGGAACACGAGGCCACAGAAACAATGTGTTACATGTGACTCGCGAGTTGCATTTGATCCACACCTAGTGTATAGGTCCACATAGTTGTCTAATGGTATCACTGTTTTTTCTTGTTGTAATTCTTTAATGAATTTGAAAGGGAGATTCAAAATAACAAAGAGTAGCATAGTTTGTAAACTGAGAGATCTGGGGTACCAGCCTCAGTCTCCAGCATACCATTGCTAGTCATTCCTTTCTACATATGTAAATTTGTGGAACAATCTGTTCTGCACATAGTTGCTTTCCCCCCACTGCCCGTGCAAGGGGGAATCCACTAACCACTTGCAGAAGCAGAAATCTCTGTCATTTCCAATGGAGTGATCTTTGGCAAGCAGATCTGAAAGTCAAAGATAGCCAGGACAAATATACCATGCTATGGCTGTAGAAGACTTAATATCTGAATTTGCTAACAGGATTCTGGAAACTGTTTGTAAAAATGCAGTCTCACTACATCAGTATTGATTATATTATTGAAGTTAAACACAGATGTTTACTCATTCTTCTGTCAGCAACATGCTATACATGATTCCTCATCCAAACTGATCAGGGATTGTTGCAATATACCCTAAAGGCAAATGAAGTTGGTGGAAAATGAGAATGGTTAAAAAAAAGCAAGCAGTTTCATAGGATGTGCTAAAAATATTCGAAACAACAAAGCACATAAATTGTTGTTCAACATGTGTACAAATGGTCGTCAAGAATAGGAAGAAAATGGTAGTTTCTGTATACGGTTAATTTTGATGTCTGGTGATACAAAGCATGCACCTCATCTCTCTATCTCTAACTCACATTCATTGAGGTGTTCATAGTTCCTTGGGGATTCTGGGTCTAAAGACACCAAACAAAGCATGAGGGGAAACCTGCAGTGTTTTAAATGAGACACATCACTATCACAGAAGTGAGCTGAATAAATGTGATAGCTGTAAGAGAAGTGAATGTGATTGTGGAGCAACTTTTACCAGCCTTTAAGATTCTCCAGTTGGCATACAATTTCTGCCTATCTAGATTGATTGTTCTGTAGCCTCAGTCAAAGTAGGTTAATGGTGGAGTTGGCATTGGGTACTTAAACCTGAAATCAATGGTGATAGCAGAAAGCACAGGCACAGAAGGAATTTTGCAGAGAATATTATTTTAATTAAGGCTTTATTTATGAGGCTTGGCTATTGCTCCAGTAATGGGAAAAGCAGGAAAGACATATCATATATTTCATTAAATATGTATGGAAACTACATTTCCTGGAAATTGAGAAACTGAAGAGGAGTCTGGTTATTTTATAATTTAAACGTTTGCATCATGTACAAATGTGTTATCAATTCTGTAGTTTTGAGATGAGCTGATGTTGGGTACAGAGCAAAATTTGTTCACTTCCCTAACAATGCAATTTACCAATCCTCCAAAATCAGATCATTTTTATGAGTACCAAGCTTCCAAGCCAACACCAAACTATCAACTGTAGAAATCCAGCCCCGAATTTGGCAGACCTTCAGGGAAAAAGCCAGCAAAAAGGAAAAGCAAGGATCAACTGTCAATAGAGACAGGCACAAATTAGAAAAAAAATGGTGATTTGTTTTAATTTGTGATTCATCAAGGTTGATGAATCATGAATTACATTTTTAAACTATTTTTTTCTGATGAATCAATTAATCTATTTGTCAATTTTCTTTTTAAAAAAACTTTAAATGCCCCCCCCAGCACCTATAAACACTGAGTTTGCAGGGAAGCTTCCTCTGACTCTGTTCTACAAGTCATGCAAGTTTGGCGAAGTTTCCATTTCAGATCTTCAAGTTATACACCCACAAGGAGTCCACCCAGGAAACCTAGAAACACGAAAATCACAGAGATGCTTTCCCTGACTCTTATCTACAATCCCACAAAGTATGGTGAGTATTGGATTTCACACATCCCAGTTATGCACCACAA
Source organism: Pogona vitticeps (assembly GCF_051106095.1). Taxonomy (NCBI): domain Eukaryota; kingdom Metazoa; phylum Chordata; class Lepidosauria; order Squamata; family Agamidae; genus Pogona; species Pogona vitticeps. The sequence continues at coordinate 49,909,515 of NC_135784.1, read as the reverse complement.
AGTGGGTCTCCCCCCCTTCAGGAAAGTGCAACTGGTTTGGGAAAGCACAGTCTTCACCAAACTGAGATATATTGTAGAGGAGAGTCAGTAGAAGCTTCTCTGAAGTTTGGTGTCTCTAGGTGCTTGGGGTGGGGACTTTTTTTGCAGGAGGGACTCTTTGTGGGTATATAACCCGGACATCTGAAACCCAGTCTTCACAAACATGGAGAGGTTGCAGAGGAGAGCCAGAAGAACCTTCCCTGCAAGTTATGTGTCCCTAGGTTCTTTGGGGGGCATTTTATAGCCGAATGAATAAACAAATAAAAATTGCTAAGCATCCATTGATTCATATTCTTTGGGGGCATTGATTTGTATGAATATGAATTGACAAATTAGTGATTTTTGAATGAATTTGTTGATTTATTTTTTAATTTGTGCCCATCTACAGATATCAACAATGTTGGCTTTCCATATACCCTCTGTTGGTGCTTGAGTGTGTCTCTTTCCATTTACAGATGTGTTCCATACTTTTATATTGCTTTTTCTTAGCAGATAAACAGTACACACACACACACGCACCACACGCACGCGCGCACACACACAGAGAGAGAGAGAGAGAGAGAGAACTCAGTTATGTGACCTGTACATCAGATTTTAGTGAGCATAGAATTATACTTGGAGAATAATTTATGATTTGTTCTCCTGTATAGTTCAGTTGGCCAAGTCACAAGTCATTAGTATTTTCCTTTTGACAAAAAATCAAAACACATTAAAGGCAAAATAGAATACATAGATAATTACATTTTGCTTTCCTGACCTTAAACTGCTATTAAACCCCAATATCTAGGCACAGTGTATAATTACAATAAGGTTGTTTTATGTAATAGCCAGTGCCTGAAAAGGGGGGAGGGGATTGCAAATTTCATTTGAGTTATAATGCTGCCTCTATTTGTACTTGCTTTTGTGAAAGCAAGCACAAATTTCACACCTTTCTCTTTAACCCAACGTACTTGTAATTACTTGGTTTACTCAGTAACCCAATTTTTAAAAGGTGACAATTCCTTGGAGAATTTATATGCTGAAATCAATTGGATGTAATTGATCTCGAAAGCAGCTGACTGGCAAAAAGTGATGTCTCTAGTAAGGGCATCTTTGTATTTTAAATCATAGTTGCAGAAATTTATAATTCTAACTTGTGAGTCACAATCTGGTTCATTGTTGTTGTTTAGTTGTTAAGTCATGTCCAACTCTTCGTGACCCCATGGACCAGAGCACACCAGGCCCTCCTGTCTTCCATTGCCTCATGGAGTTTGGTCAAAGTCATGTTGGTTGCTTCGATGACACCGTCCAACTATCTCATCCTCTGTCATCCCCTTCTCTTGCCTTCACATTGGTCCATAATCAGTTTAAACTTGGTCTTTTGATGGGTTGTATGCATTTCCCATTTGAATGATATTGCTGTACCTTCAAATTTACATAACTGGCTTCAAAAGTGGTGGACATGGTTGCTATCTGTAAAAGTCAGATGCACCCTGCCTCTCGACTTCTTGGGTTTTGTAGGATATATGCAGGAACAATTTAAATCTATTGGGAAGTAACCTATAGTTACCTTAATGGGGCTTTCAAAGTAAGTAAGATATTTAAGGAGTAGTTTTATCAGTTCCACTCCCCCAGTGAGTTTCCATGGCCAAGTGTGGATTCAGACCCTATTCTCCAGAGTCCTAGTGTTGAGTCTGGGCTAGCCCCTAGACTTTCCAATTCAAAATTAATTGTCAATAAATCTTGACTCGAGAGAGAATTCAAAAAGGCTTTTGTTTATTTGATATATCAGATAAAGTAATTGTAGCCTGATGGGACAGCCTCTCGCAAGGAAGAGTTAGACCTGAAGAATGGTGGCAGGGTTTTTTTTTTATACCTTCTGTATTCCGGAATCAGGGGTTGGGATACAGCATATGTGACCAAGAAATAGTTAGCAAAGAATTCTATAGGATGTACATACAAGGGTATGTGTGTCTGAGACCTGGAATGCAGTTTATCTGGCACTATTCTATAAATTGGGCAATGACTTGGGAACATCTTCCAACAATAGGATTTACATTGGTTGTATTGTTTCACCTGGGCACAGCAGTTAGGGGACATCATGGGGAAATATCTGCCCCCAATAGGTCTGTGGCTAGTTGCATTGTTAGTTAATGAACAATTCAGGAAGCTCATTAGCACAGAGGAACTGGTCCACCCTACCTGTCCAGGTGCTCAGAGTATGGAGTGTCCAGGAGGGAGGAATCTATGTAAATTTGAGTTAATACTTCTGTGACTACCAGAACAGGTTCTTGTTGAGATGCAAATAAGTAGCAATCATGGTCCTCCCACTGTCTTGCTGGGGTTATGTTAATTAAGGTCTGTGGTCTCTGCAGCCTCCTAGAGCCAGTTTTAGGAGGGAGGGGTGGAGAAACTGCACTCCATGGTGAATGGTGTTCTGACCTTTTCTAATTATTTTATTAGGAAAATGTTTTAGAAATATGTCTGGGCCAGCGGCCCCATCACTAGTCCATCACTTTATCCCCTACACCACTAAATTGGGTACCCATAAACTATTTGGCCTTCTTAAGAGCCAGTTAATAATGGTAACAAGACATTTAGAATCAGTTCATGAAACTTTGACCTACAGTGACCCTGTTTTCCCTGAAGCATGTTGCTGGAGATTGTTCGTCTGCTTCTTCTTTCTGCATGTTGCCACTACAGGTAAAGGGTGGAAATAGGTTTATTTCAGAGTTTCATCTGCCATTCATCTATAAATAGAGTATTAAACTTTGGTTTTGAAAACATTAAATTGAAGTCCTTTGCAGCATTTCTGAGGTCTAGCCAGGATCTCTAAAAGTTTTCTCAGAATTAACAGTAGGGGTTGTGCCCAATTACTTGGAAGAGCCTCTTTCCCCAAGGTCATCTACCCTTTCATGCATTATTTCCCTGATAAAAAGTCTGTAGTGACACATTGCAGTTGCAACATACTGTGTCTCTTACTATCCCACTCCTACCTCTAAGATATTCAAATTTAATTATTCATCTGTTATCATTTTGCACTATTCAATGTGACAACAAATGAAAACAATGAATAATGATCCTCAAGGCTTCTTAAATCACCCTTTTTCTAACTCCCTTTTCTGGCTTGTATTCTAATAGCCATCAGTTAGTAACATTAAAGTGTAACTGACTGGCATTTGTTATGGCCCATAGAGGTTAGTGCAAGCACATGACATTGCTAACCAACCTGTGAAAGAAGAGCTACAGGGTAAATCAGAAACCCACTGGGAGAGTCAAACTGGTAAAGTATCTCACTTACCTTGAAAGCCCTATTAGCGTTTCTCTAAGTCAGTTTTGACTTGACAGCACAGAACATATATCCAATTAATTAAGCTAATAAAATTAATAAAAAAGCTAATAAAATAAAAAGCACAACACAAAAGGTAAATTACAAGTGGGTAAACTGGAGGTCTGCAAGGCTGTTTTTGTGGCCCCCAGCTCTATCAGACACTTTCCGATGCCCCCACCAAAATGGATTTCCTCAGGGAAAAAGACTTGTGGAAGAGAAAGAAGCAGTGATTTTGAAGATTGCTCATTCGTAGGGTTGTCATAAGTCAGAAGCAACTTTATGGCACACGGAAACAACAACATCTGTTCATCAGGACATCTACTACCCAATTACTGTTTGTTAACTACAGCTAATGGGAGGAAAGCGATGACAAACCTTGACAGCATCTTAAAAAGCAGAGACATCACCTTGCTGACAAAGGTCCGTATAGTCAAAGCTATGGTTTTTTCCAGTAGCGATGTATGGAAGTCAGAGTTGGACCATAAAGAAGGATGACTGATGAAGAATTGATGCTTTTGAATTGTGGTGCTGGAGGAGGGTCTTGAGAGTTCCCTGAACTGCAAGGAAAACAAACCTATCCATTCTGAAGGAAATCAACCCTGAGTGCTCACTGGAAGGACAGATCCTGAAGCTGAGGCTCCAATACTTTGGCCATCTCATGAGAAGAGAAGACTCCTTGGAAAAGACCCTGATGTTGGGAAAGTGTGAAGGAAAGAGAACGGGACGACAGAGGATGAGATAGTTGGACAGTGTCACTGAAGCTACCAACATGAATTTGACCCAACTCTGTGAGGCACTGGAAGACAGGGGGGCCTGGCGAGCTCTGGTCCATGGGGTCACAAAGAGTCAGACACAACTAAACAACAACAACAACAAAACTACAGCTAAATGATATGCCTGTCAACAGTTAGCAGTGTAAGCCTCTAGACCTTAATAGAACCCTTGCTTTTCTTTCTTTTAAAGTTTTATCTCTGAAGTTGACTTGGATTGGACAGTTCTTTAAAAAGACTGCCTTTGAGAACCAGCATGGTGTAGTGCACTGGTTTTTAACCTTGGGTTACTCAGGAGTTTTGGACTGCAACTCCCAGAAGCCTTCACCACCAGCTGTCCTGACTGGGGTTTCTGGGAGTTGCAGTTCAAAAGCATCCGAGTAACAAAGGTTAAGAACCACTGGTGTAGTGGGTAGATTAGTAGTTCACTGATTTGGTAACAACTTCAACACATGATAATGATCTTCTGTAGAACAAGTTAGGGGGTAATCTCCCTATGGTGGATGGGGTAGTCCTCCTGCTAAGGAATCATGTTCGGAACCCAGATGTGCTTCTGGATCTGACACTCTTGGGACTCCCCGACTACAGCCATGTCCAGGTCAGCCTTTTCACTCAGCTCTGCCCCTACCTAAATGTAGTTTCCTTCAGGACATTGGTGCATGCACTGGTGCTCCAGGACTGACTACTGTAATGCTTTCTATGTGGGCTTGCCTTGAGTCTGCAGCAGGTTTGGAATGCAGCTGTCAAGCTAGTTGTGGGTGTGAGTAAATTTGATCATATGTCCCCAGTCTTGGCTCACCAGCACTGGTTGCCTGTGACATCCTGTATCAGGTTCCAAGTTTTAATGTCCACCTACAAAGCCCTCCACAGTTTGTACCCATTACTTGGCATAGTGTCTTTCCCCAAGGTCATCTACCTGTGCCCCTAGATCCTCTCAGACAATGCTCCTTGAGATGGCTTCATTGAAGCAGGCCAGGAAAACATCAACTAGAAGTTGGACATTTTCAGCAGTGACACCAGCTCTTGAGAACCAGTTTCCAGTTGAGCTGCTCCAGGCTACTGACTAGTTTTAAGAAATTAAATGTTGAGCTATCCAGGTTTTGATTTTTATGATTTGATTTTATCTCTATTTTATTTCAATATTTTTGTTTTGTTTGATTTTATATGCTGTTAACTGCTCAAAATAGTGCAATAAATCAACAAATCAACCAATCAATCAATTCTAGGAGGAAGCACAATGAAGGCACAACAGTACAGCCTAAGGACACATGACTTCCTTAGGCTGCACTGTTCTGCCTTCATTGTGCCTCCTCCTAGAATTATCTGAGTAGGGCATCAAATCATTATACAGTACATGATTGCATACTGTTACATATATGGCATACATAAATAAACACACACACACACACATATACATATATATATATATATACACATATACATACATACACACAGAGAGAGAGAGAGAGAGAGAGAGAGAGATACACAGAGTATGTGTATGTGTAGATCTATAGAAATCTATACAAACTATAGCACAGAGAGAGAAAGAAAGAATTTTTTTTCATGTTCTTAGTCATTTGAATGTCCCTAGCATTTCTTCTTCTTATATTTCCCACCTGATTCTTTAATTTTTTATGGTCACTGTGACAATCATATATGATTTGGTACATAATCTGGAAATAAATAAATTCGGTGAATTAAGAACGTCAAAATACAGTGTAATACTAGCACTTTTAATTCCTTCATCTTGAAATCAGTACAAGTTAGAATTGCTTGCCTAGGGGTGGATAATGTCCTACATAAATTAATTTCACTATCGAGTCAAATTGAGTTGTCAGTTTCCCCACATAGAGTCCAGTTGTACTGACCTCTATTAAGCATTTTAAGCAACTGAAATGGTATGCAGAGACTTTGTTTTCTTGTTTTCCTTCTATTTTGAACTAAACTTTAAATCATAAATGTATATTTTATTACAAAATAATCTCGCACAACTCCAGTAAATTAAAGTGACAGAAAAACAGCTAGTATTTGAAAAGGAAATATGAATTATCACAATTTCTGGCACCGAGAATCAAATGCCTTCCTTTGAAAACTGAAAAACAACAACACTAAGTTCCTCTTCCCCACGTCTAGATTTTAATTACTTGGCTGCAGTGAAGTTGTTCATATCAAATAATACCTGAGATTATTCTTTAATCCTCCAAATTGTATGACAATATTCTAGGACTATAACTAGATTTAAGGCTTCTGGATGTATTAGTCATGTAATTAATAAGCTTGACATAAGCAATACAACAGAACTGTTCTAATGATTTAGGGATTACTTTTAAAAATTAATAATCCAAGAAATGCATATCACAAAATTTATCCAGGCACATATTGCTTGTACTACAATGAGAAACAGAAAGTTCCTATTTAATTCATACTTTGTGTCTGTCTATATTTTAATATAGGTGTTATACTGATGACAACAACATACTAGATTGTTCAATTGCTTATTTCTTTTACTGCTATAGACTATGTCCCAGTGGGTTAATGAGAGCCACAAGACTTCTCTGGGAGAGTGAATGTATAATGTAGATGTATTAGATGTATGAGTGTTCCTTTAGTCTGCTAATCATGTCACATTTCCATTTCAGAAAGCAAACATGTCTTAATACCAGGTCTGATGGTTAGTAGTCCAACTACTCAGATGGGAAGTTGTCCTCTGAGCAGTCTCAGGCAAAGATTTTTCTTGTAACAGGTCTCTTAACCACTTCTAATGGTGCAATGACCTAGGGACACATCCCTACTTATTACAGCACCTCAGTAAGATTCACACTCCCCATTTGTTACTCATCCTCTCCACAACCATCACATTACCAGTTACCTATTGATTTGTGCCGCTGGTTCTTTTGTTTTACTGTTCTGGTGTTTTACCAGAGACAACTAACCCCAAAACTTTCCCACTATCTTGGGTTGCCTATAAGAACTGTGTCTTCCAACAAGTGCCACCCAGACCTTATTGTTTTTTGTTTGTTTGTTTGTTATTAAATATACCATCCCTGAGAGTTGGTTTATTTAATATTATTGAGTGAAATCTCCTTGATGAAAAGGTAATTCTCTGGATACAGGATGAGAAAATAAAGTTTAACTTCACAATTTTCTTTAACCACACATGCACACACCACACTAAACAAATCACAAACTGCTTCCTTACTGGCTTTCTAATCCAAACTCTTACTTTCCATGAACCAAGAACCACCACAAATCAACTGGAAAGTCGGACCAGTTCACAACTTGGTTTGTGACCACCACTGCACCTCTGCTGCGCCACTGCCATCATCTCCACTAACTTCAGAGACAGCAGGCCGAGCTCCTGGAAGGGAAGCTGGTCCACTGTCAATGAAGATGGCAGATTATTTTTATTTTTTATTTATTTTATTTATTTATTGTATTTATACCCCGCCTATCTAGTCATTTTGACCACTCTAGGCGGCTAAGATTAAGAGGTGGCAAGAGCAGGTAGGAAGGTAACAGGGCAGTGGGAAGGGATCAGGTGGGCATCCATTTTGTAGAAGCAAAACAATGTGCTGAGTAGGAAAAAAACTTAAATGCTTCATTTTGTTTCATTAAAACTAGCCCAGTTTGCATTTTTGTAGTTCCATTTGTGCCAATCTCTACTCCTCTCATATCTCATCATGTACACTGTCATAATTTTGTTATTCTTGTTGTAAACAGAAAATTGCTACTCAGCATCATGAATTTTTTTTTAAAAAGTTATGAAGGGGAACCCTCATCAAAATGGATTCCACCAATGCCTCCGATGCTCTGCCACATGATACCAAGAAGACAGATATCTTTGTCATACCTTCCTAGGGTGGCCATTACACATAACGGCCAGAAGACGGCCCGTTTCAAGTATTGCTGTCTAGAGGATCCATTTTGGGTTGACATTTCTATATCCTTGGGCCAATTACTTCAAATAATGTACATAGTTTTTGAGGGACTGATATAACAATTCACTCCAATGCAGCACTTTTTAACAATATGAATGGCATCTCCATGCCATTTATCCATCTTTTCTCCTGCCCTTCATCTTCATCAAACAACAGACATTAACAAAGCAACTGCAAAAACTCTTACTGATACAGGCAGAAAAATATATCACTTCCTTGCAGGAAAACAGGAAAATTGGGGAATTTATCATTCAATTTTACACAAAAATAAGACAAAAGGGAATTTACAACCTTACATATTATATGCAAAGTCTAGCCTTGAACGAGAGTGCCCATGCATATTAAACACGGAAAGTGTCTAAGCAGTCTAATCCTTTGTAGTCAATTTCCAGAACAATTCAAGTTCCTAATTTTAGATGCCTCTTTTACTTTTCTGAGAGATAGCATGAACCTCTGCTGCCAACACAACTGTAACACACTTCCCTCTTTCAGTAATTTGTTTTATTTGTTAAACATTTGCCACTACATGTCTGACTGTCTTCCTGCCATCTATGATTCCAGTATTCATTTAGCTCAATTTGCCTATCTTCTTTTGTGTGTGATTGTTTTTTATTTATTTATTTATTTGTGTTTCAGCTTGGTAGACTGATTTTTTTCAGTGTTCGTGTGGTTCATTTATAGCATCCCAGCCTTGTGTTTCAATTGCTCATGCTCCTGATCATACAAAGTTCTTCTCGGTGTCAGAACAGGAGGTAGTTACGAAGCCTGAATAATAAATAGAATTTGTCAGCTTCAATAAAAGATGCCACTCTCTATTCTTCAGTTTAGTGACTCCCTCCACCCATGAGACAGAGCCTGTTCAGTATAAGAATCTCAGTTCTGAAGGAAGTGTAAAAAAGGGGGGTTAGATTTTAACTGTTAGAGTGAAGCAGGAGACCATCTAAGTCTCTTTGAGGAAGGAAAAACAGAACATAAATTTAACTAATAAATAAATGCCATTAAATATAGATGTTTGTGGATGTACAAATTCTACTGTAAACCTGTAGTGTGTGTTATCCGGTTTTGATGTATTAATCTCTGTGTGTTATCCAGCCTTTGTGTAATCATATTTGATATGTCTTAGGTTTTGAACACTATTAGTATCTGTGTGCATTGGCACACATATGGGCATGTGCAACATCTATTTGTGTCCTGGCAGATTGGCCAGAATCATCCCCCCCCTCTATTTTGTAGAAGTAAAGCTAGAAAAGTTGTACCACTGTTTGAGTATAATTAATATGATGATGGCCACATGCCTGTCCTGTCCTATGTCAGTTATGTAATCAGGATAAGGCACATGACTTCCACAACTTCACTTCTGTTACTGGATTAAACTAATATTATTTGTGCTGAAGTATTTCATGCGATAGCTATTCCATGTGTGTATTTTTTATATGCGTGGCACATGCATCTTGCTGTTCTGAGATATTAGTTATTATTAGATATTAGATATGTTAGTGGATCCGACAGAATTAGAATCACTTGAAGACTTTTGAGGGTTGATTGACATTGCTGACTGCACAGGACAAGGTTTTACAATTTATGAGTCAATACTGAGACATCCTCACCCCATCCTGCTGAATTTTACACATGTATTTAGTACTCTTTGAAGTGGCTGACATCCCCTTTTCATCTTCAGAGTGCTACTGAAATATAGCTACCTTTTCACAGTGCAACATTCCATTCTTCTCATTCTCAACCCCAGTGATGCCAAGTGAGTGTACTTGTTCCATGTCCCTGACACAGATGGTTTCTTATTATTCTCGGACTCTGTATACACAAACCACAGAAGCTTCACATCCATCTGGAAGCTGAGTCATGGCAGATAACCTCACCTGGAGTACTGAGAATCTTCACAGATGTATTGCTTCACATCTGTGGGTGATCATGGAACAAAGGGCTAATTGCCTAAGAGAGAGAACAAAGGAGTCGACTGTGAAAGTCCAAGCCAGCGGAGCCAACTGGCAACGTGCTGAGGGCTCTTTTATTTACTTAGCATGATTACTTAGTATGTTATGAGAGAAACAGATAAGATACTAGTTACCTAATCATAACTAGGATTGTCCAAAATAACCCTTTGCTCTTATGTTATACCTCTAAGTGAAAGGGCAGAAAAAGGGTCTACCACACCTGCTGGCACCTGCCACATCCTGCCAGGAGTGCTTGCACGTCACTAGAACAGAATACAGAGCCATCTTACTCTCTGTGAACCAAGAACTACCACAAATCAAATGGAAAGTCGGACCAGTTCACAACTTGGTTTGTGACCACCACTGCACCTCTGCTGCGCCACTGCCATCACCACCACTAACTTCAGAGACAGCAGGCCGAGCTCCTGGAAGGGAAGCTGGTCCACTGTCAATGAAGATGGCAGATTAAGAGGTGGCAAGAACAGGTAGGAAGGTAACAGGGCAGTGGGAAGGGATCAGGTGGGCATCCATTTTGTACAGCTACAACCTTTAAGCAGAGGTTTCCCATACACATCCATGTTTCTGAAGTCCCATGCAAGCCTCTACATTTGCCATTCAGTGCTGTCTTCAAAAACAGTTCTGGGCATAACTATATTTTTGGTCTCATTTCTTCGAAATCTGAGTTTTTATTTCTTTTTTTCCTTCCAAAGCTACTCCCCTGCTTTTATAGCTTCTTATGGACTACCCTGTTTAACTTTTCTTCACCACTTGGTCATGCAAGTTGCATCCAATAAGACAACTGAGTTAAAGGGAACAGTAAGTGAGCCAGACAATTCTTTTCTATTAAGTGTTCTTTCTTTCCCCATCCAATTTGTTCTCATCCTCTCAGTATGGCTTTAAAAACTCTTCACAGCACATCTTGCCTCATTCCAGCAAGATAGTTTGTTAGCATTCTGCTGGTTGTTCCTCAGCTTAGCTATAAATTTTGCTTAGAGGGATGTTCTCGCCTCTTGTCATCTTTGTGTTTTCTTATTTAAACATGACACATTTCTTTATGCAGTCTCTTGACATGTAGCTAGTTTCTTATCTTATAACATAATTCTCATTTATCTATCATTTTTGTTGGATTATAGTAAATTTATCTTCCACTTGCCTAGCAGGGGATGCTTCTGCTAACTACATGCCACTCTCAGAAAGATGAACTTGGTTGACATCTTCCTTTTTCACCTCAAAGCAGACTGAAGCTCAAACCTTTCTTTCTCCCCCCCCCCCCACCCTCTCTCTCTCTCCTTGTTGCAGCCTAACCCATACTGGCTCTTTCCTTTCACTTTTTAAAAAAATATCTTGGACATAAACTGTACTGGGGGAGCTGGTTCAAGAAAATAATTCAAAGAATGGCTGGTGAAAAGGAATGCGAGCTGGGAATTTCACCACACAAACCAATGCCCACAACAAAATATTGTTGTTTAGTCGTTAATTCATGTCCGACTCTTCATGAGCCCATGGACCAGAGTATGTCAGGCCCTCCTGTCTTCCACTGCCTACTGGGGTTTGGTCAAATTCACGTTGGTAGCTTCGATGACACTGTCCATCCATCTCGTCCTCTGTCATCCCATTCTCCTCTTGCCTTCACACCTTCCCAGCATCAAGATCTTTTCCGGGGAGTCTTCTCTTCTCATGAGATGGCCAAAGTATTGGAGCCTCAGCTTCAAGATCTGTCCTTCCCGTGAGCACTCAGGGTTGATCTCCTTCAGAATGGATAGGTTTGTTCTCCTTGCAGTCCAGGGGACTCTCAAGAGCCTCCTCCAGCACCACAATTCAAAAGCATCAATTCTTTGGTGGTCAGCCTTCTTTATAGTCAGTGGCCATGATCTTAGTTTTTTGATGTTGAGCTTCAGACCATTTTTGTGCTCTCCTCTTTCACCCTCATTAAGTAAGGAAATATAGCCCAGAATTAAAGAATAAGTGCCATTTTATATTTGATAATGATCTAAGAATCCATGGCTTATATTGAGTTAATTAAAAAGGTTTGATGCCTTTGAATTGTGGTGCTGGAGGAGGCTCTTGAGAATCCCCTGGACTGCAAGGAGAACAAACCTATCAGTTCTAAAGGAAATCAACCCTGAGTGCTCACTGGAAGGACAGATCCTGAAGCTGAGGCTCCAGTACTTTGGCCATCTAATGAGAAGAAAAGACTCCCTGGAAAAGACCCTGATGTTGGGAAAGTGTGATGGCAAGAGGAGAAGGGGACGACCGAGGATGAGATGGCTGGACAGTGTCTGCGAAGCAACCAACATGAACCTGACACAACTCCGGGAGGCAGTAGAAGACAGGAGGGCCTGGCGTGCTCTGGTCCATGGGGTCACGAAGAGTCGGACACGACTAAACGACTAAACACACACAATTAAAAAGGTTATACAGTATTGAGATGGTTATATGGGTTTACGTCTTTCAGCTAGTCTTTAAGGTGTTACAAGGTTGTTGTCTTCTTTATTTTTTCTTTTTCATTTTGGTTTCTTTGTGCTTGACATGCTAGCACAGACTAGCATGGCCACTTCTCAAACTATTTACTGTAGTTTTCTCAGTTTCCAGTTTCTCTTCTGTTCTGTCAAGAGGCAAAGGCCCATATATATTACTCCCTAATAACTATGAAGTAGTTGACAGAATACTGTAAGCTAAAAGCAATATTTGCCTTCTCCTAGTCTTTTTGTCTATTGTTTTGTGCATCATCTTGATAGGCTGTTTACATTCCAGTTTCACTTTGATAAGTGATGGAATATTGAGATTCATTAGGAGATTATTTTCATATCTACGCACGGTTTGTGAATTCCTCCCCTTCTCCAGTTGTGGCTTCAAAACTAGCAATATTTTCTTTAAAGCTGCATTAGGTCATGCTTGTAATCAACCTGAAGGCATTTTTCTCATTTGGTTTCACTTTAATAAATGTCTAGCCCTAGCAATAATTTCAAGCAAGGGTCCAAATTCAAGGCTGTTTTTGTAGTACATACACCAAGTGTCCCCAGTATAGGTTTGTTATATATGGTTGGGGCTCTACAAGTCATCTTAGATTGTCAACAGGATAATTATATTGTTAGAACATAAAAATTTAAACATACGAGCAGTTGGCTGAGCCAAATTTTCATATAAATTAATATTGCTATTGTATTTTAATCAAGCCACCTTGCTTTAGGAAATATGTCACTATCAATCATCTAACACAATTATTGACTTCATGCATCGTCTGGCTCTTTCTCTTGGCAAAGTTATTGTAAATTTCATAAACATAATAGATCAAAGAGCAATAAAATTCTCAGCAAGCACTTCTTAAAATTTTCCAGGCACTATTGTTCGAAGACCCCCCTGAGCCACTGACATTGTAATATGCCAGTGTGTAATTAAAATGTTGACATATGCAAAGATTTGTAAACTGAATAAAGGAATGTGTGTTGCACACAGAAGTTAAAGGAGATGAGCAGATGGTTCTCTATCAGACGATGTATGGAAAGCACTAAGTAACAACAGGCAGATGGCTTACACATAAAGGACAGAGAGGGATCAATGTTAGTTGCTAAAGCAAAATGGTCAGACTCTGGAAAACAATCCTTTAAAGTCAATTCCTGTATCGGAATAGTAATTTGTGTGGCAACTCTCATGACAGCTCCTCTGTTCTCAATAACAATTTCCTGCTTAGGGATGAATGGCAAACAAAAAGTACCACGTGCTGTAACAGTAATAAAGACAACAATTATTGTGGAACGTGTGGCAGCTGTGGGATAGAAAGAGGAGATCTAAATACTGAAAATCTCCCCCTGTGAGTGGCATTATCACTCTCCCATAGGCATAATTTACACAACAGGATTTTGGCCATCAGTTTTAAAAACTGGCATCCTCTCTTAAAGACTAAAAACCTCTTGTTCAGCAACAGTGAATTCTCAAAAGCTTTCTTGTTCATTCAGTTCTTTCCCTCCAAAATCATGCTATACCCATGATAACACTGTGAGCCTTAAACAGACCTGTAAATCCTGCATGAAGTTCAAACCAAAATGAAGGAAACAATAAATTCTACAAAAATATGTCCATGAGTTTCTTATGCTTTTATTCCTCTGGGTGATCACCTAAGATCATACCTTCTTTGGATTATGGAATTGTTTTTCTCAATTTGCAAAACACTTTCTGCCTAGGAACCCCATTAGAATCATTTGCACAGAATGGCTTGAATCTTATTGGTACCTGTGTAAGTTTCCTATAGTGTGGTGTGCTAATTGCAGCTGATTCACGAGATGCTGGGACACCCCTTGGTCATATGCCTGTTCATGTGTCTAATTGCACAGCCAAGATGCAATTTCTCAATTAGCTGCAGTTAGCTGTGTACAGTTATTCAAACACCAATAAGATTCTAGCCGCTATACTTCCCCACTATAGGTAAGGATGGGGGAAAAAAATATATAGGTCAAAGTATTCAGTAGAACAATTTGTCTCGAGAATCTGCGTTTTTCCAGCTTTTGCACTTTTGAAAGATATATAAAACTAAAAATGCATATATTTAAAAATGTACAAACATGTGATTTGAAAAAATAGGCATATGTGTTAAAAAACCTACAGAAATGTAGTTTAGGAAAAATATGAACAAAAATAGCCATTGATATGTAGGAAGTAAATACAGAGGTTCACAATCCAATACAGAACTAGAACAGAGGCATGCTGGCAAAATTCTGTGCAATGTGATGAAAACAAGACTGACAGATTTGACATTCCTTACTAAAGGCAAAACAGAGTCTCCATGCTGAGATGCCATTAAACCAAAGCACACACCCTCATAACTCCCCTCATAGTTTCCTGTTTGAGAAGTACTTTGGGGTTGGATGCGATGGACTTGACAGCAGGTTTAAATTACTTCTAAATTATATTATCATATTAAATATACACCTTTGCGGGCAACTTAGTTGGCAACACAAGTAGGGAGGTACTGTTGATTTTATCTTTTGCAGAGGTCTTACCACGAGATGTAATTTTGGTATGATCCATTGCTTGTGCTAGACTTTCCTTTGATTTCTCCCCCTCCCCACTGCCTGATAAGATGAATCGTGAGGTGTGCTGTCTCCCTGGAGACAAAATCCATGATGTAACAGAGAGACTGACAAGACTCATTAAGTCCACTGACTCATAACCCTTCCTTTTGGTTCATGTGGGAACCAATGACACTGCGAGGCATAGCTTTTAGGACATCACAAAGGATTATGAGGATATGGGTAGGAAACTGAAGGACCTGGGTGCACATCTCTCCTCTCTGTTGAAGGACATGGCCCATGAAGGGAGAGAAGAATAATGGAGGTGAACAACTAGCTCCTCAGATGGTGCCACCAGGAACAATTTTACTTCTTGGATCATGGTCTGCTATTTCACAAAGATAGTCTTTTGGCAGGGGATGGGGTGCACCTCACAGCTCTTGGCAGTAATGTTTTTGCTAAGAGGCTCACAAATCTGATCAGGAGAGCTTTAATCTGACTTCTGGGTCGGGGAGGGAGACAATAGTTTTCCGGGCAGAAATTCATCAAGTGCTGGCAAGAAAAGCAGGATGTCTGTGCTGGCCTTTCATTCTAAGGTGTAGGGACATTCAGATTTAACCTCTGACTTCCTCATTCAGAAGATGATAGAAGGCTGGAGTGAAGAAAGGGGTGGGTTACAAACACAAGGGCTAAAGAAAGGGGTTGGGTTACAGGCACAAAGGCACCTATCTCCCCAGCATTGTTGGTGAAGATTTGCCCACAATGGGATTTGCTGTGTAGAGATGAGTTTGAGGCCACACTATTTAGGACTGCATCATTGGTGTCATTTTTTGGAGCTTTTAAGGGTAAGTGAGGTGGTGGCAACAGGAAGAGGCAACCTATCTAGATTGCAGAGACATGATGTGAGGGTGGAGGATAATTATGCTAAGATTCACATTTGTAGATCCAAGGCCCATTAACATGGTAGAAGAGCTGACATCATATTAGTCCCATGCTCTATAGAGGAGATGCCCAGTAAGTGGTGGAAAACTAATTGGGAGTTAGGGGCCATGGACATGATTACTTTTTTGTGCATGAGGATGGGTCACCTTTGGCAAAATACCAGTTTTGGAAAATGACAGACCTGGCTTTGCAAAAGGTGGGAATACAAGGTCTAAAGTTTGGCACACATTCATTTAGAATTGGAGCAGTTTCAATGGCAGCTGCCCTTGGCTACCATCCTGATGATATTAAGAGGTTGGGATAGTGGCCATCAATGCTTACCATAGATGTGTGAGAACCCTTCCTCATATCTAGGCAGGGGCCTGGTTCTTTTCTTTTATTGCAGGTATGGTAGTGGCGACGATACAGCTACGAATTATGGCAATTGGCCATAGTTACATTTTTTTCGGCAGCATCTTACGCTGCTAAGTCGGCTTGGGGAAGCAATTTGGGCCTTGGAACCGAGCTCAGATTGAATGCTGTGGGGCCAATTTTGCAGAGCAGCTGTTTTCAGCTCCCTGCCCCCAGATGTGTTGGTAATACATCTTGGAGGGAATTATCTGGCGAGGTATGGCAGTAAGGCCTTGATTTGGGATGTATTATGAGACCTCAAATGGCTGAGGTTTGCATATACTGAGATGCGGATTGTTTGGTCCACAATCATTCCTTGGCATAGACAGGCCTGAACTTTTTTGGCATGATGGAGTGCACCTCTCGGATAGAGGATTGGATATATTCCTTAAAGACATCCAGGGGGGCTGCTTTTAGAGCTGGATAGGATGATTGGCAGGCATGGGACTTATCTTTGCTAGTCCCTATGCTATGGCGGGTAGTACAGATAGAACAGGTTTTGGTGAGTCCCCTTGCAATCACAGGTAATGTACAGCTCATCTGACCTCCCAGTGCTGCAGATTGTGCAATTACAGTGCTTGGGGGGGGGGAGGGAGATGCACTGGGCCCACACTCAGACCGATGGTCACCAAGGGAAAGCAGCTCGAGGACCAGGGGTGGTCATATTTGGACTGGGCTGGCTCTCACTGTCTTCACAACCATGAGACCCTGAGGCTACAGATTCACCCAATTGTCTAGTAAGGGATCCGTTAAAAACCACTGTGCAAATCTTGATTCTGCACTATGGCAGGACCCCCCATTTTATGGTGGGCAATAAGGAATATTTATTAAAGTGTGGCCCATGTTTGTACCATAACACTTATCTTGCATCATTATTCCGGGGTAGGGGGAGCAACGTGCTGTGTGCTTGCAATGTTTGTTGTACAGGTGCTGCTAACTACTTGATGATCCCTAATTTTCCTCCTTATGATTCCTTTATCTTTAAATCAGATTGGGACAAAGAAACTGATTATGAAAAGCCTTCAAACAGAGGATGGTGTTCAAATGGAGGGCCACCCACTCTTAATAAAGCATCTCCTTAGGCTGTGATGACTAATAACTTGATATGGGTTGTCCTTTCTGCTCCTCTTTCATGAAGATATGGTAGATTGTGGACAAAATCAATGGCTTTCATTGCCTTCTCACTTATATAGTCTCTCACACACATGCAGGGAACTACTAAGCTTTTAATGCTTGCCTTGAATCATGTTTGATTTCCTGGATGCCATATTTGTTTAAAACAATGCTTTTCAAATTTTCTTCACCATCTGTGTGGATTCTCCTTGTCTGAATGTAAATGAGATATTAAAATGCCATCCAGATGTCTGGATGCATATCAAAATTAACATATGCAAATTCTCTATGGATAAAAATGAGTTGTTGTTCCTTAGAAAAAAACGTAAATCACAGGCTGACAAGAAAGAAAAACAGAATGTGCACAGCGACATCATCTTTTTTTCTAAAGCACTTATAAATTCTCGGTAATCATCTGGTCTGAAGGGTTGTAGAAACTCCCTGCTTGGACATTTTTCTGAAGAACCAAACACTTGAAGTGGATTAAGCTTTTCATGTTGAAAAGAAAACTGGACAAGGTGCTCTAGGGTTTAAAAGAATTAAAAGAATTAGATAATACTAAGTCACATCCCTTGAAAGCTGTCAGTTGGAAACAACTTAGCATCTTTCCGTCTACCATGTCAAACTACAAAATTGTATAAATTAGAGGTCAATATTATCTTACACCCCTTGTTCTCCAAACCAAGTTTTGTATGTTTTTCACCAGAAGTATTTCTTTCAGAGGCTGTTATGGTAAAATCGTTTTTTACCTTGAAGTCCACTCAGTGGAATATTGCTAGAAAAACATATTTAGGCTTCCCAAGAAGGCATGCATTCCAATCATGTTGGCCCAAAACATTTGCTGTCTGAAAAAAAGTTAATATTTCTTTCTCATAGTTATATGGAGAAGAGTGAAAATTTTTATTTTATTTTACTTCACTTTATTTTATTTTATTGGATGTGGAGGAGCTTCTCTCTCCTCAAATTTTATACAGGGAGAAGTGCTCTTTTAAATATCCAGGTTTCCAAATCCCATGCTCCATGGGTTCAATCAATTCAAGCTTCTTAGTCAGCAAGGCGCTTAAACTTCAGGTCTGCCCTTCAGGTAAACCTTTTTCTCCTACAAGAGATATGTAGCAGTTCACCGTGCAACTAGAAGGATTTTTCTTCCTGGAACCTACTCTTCCAATGTTCCACAGATCTACATAATATTGGCAAACTGGCTCTGTGAAAAACCAAACCTTCTTATATTTCTAATGCTTAAAAGTCCATGCAACAAAGCAGCCACTGCTATCCCTTAGCACAGTCGTCCTCAACCTTGGGCCTCCAGATGTGCTTGGACTACAACTCCCAGAAGCCTTCACCACCATCTCTGCTGGCCAGGATTTCTGGGAGTTGAAGTCCAAGAACATCTAGAGGCCCAAGGTTGGGGACCACTGCTTTAGCACAATTTGTGTTATTTGTGTTCAAATGTCTTTTGAGCTATTTTCACAATTTTGATTAATTTGCTGGGAAAATATATCATTCTATTCCTCATCTTTTCTCTACGAGTTCCTATTGTAAACTTCTTCTCCCTTTCATGAGGCAAAGACAATCATTTTCTAGTTCCTCATCTCAAAGATAACACAAATGAGGATTTACACTG
Organism: Pogona vitticeps; assembly: GCF_051106095.1. Taxonomy (NCBI): domain Eukaryota; kingdom Metazoa; phylum Chordata; class Lepidosauria; order Squamata; family Agamidae; genus Pogona; species Pogona vitticeps. The sequence goes on along the minus strand of NC_135784.1, from coordinate 49,890,434 downwards.
CTACTGTATTATTCGGAAACCACTCCCTACTTCACCTGTCCTTTTCGTGCGGTGCCATTACTTTGAAGATTAGTGATCTTGCCACATGTGTTGCTTCTAGACCTGAAGACCCCAGTCTACGAACAATTGACAGAGAAACTCAATACAAATGATGAACATTTTCCTTGCTCCCGAATGGTATCTCTTTTTAATATTCACATGTTCCAGTGCTAAATCTGGTATTGAGCAAATACTCTTGTTCTATGTAGGCATTCAATAAAAGATTTAATCAGAGGGCATGCAAAAATGGAACAGGCTTGTATCACCTCCTGTGGCCTAGGTTTCCATGTGCTGTAGAGAGAGTGAAATCTGAAAAAAGAGACCCATATCCATACAATCAGGAGCCCTTTATTCCCTCTGGTATTTCTCATAAGGTGTTAAGATTCCACAGCTAAAGGCAACTCTCCCCAAGTAGAGAGCTAAAGTGGAGGAAATGGGATCATCCTTCTCCCTGTGCTGACACACCGAGGTTAACCCTATCCTGGGCATCTGAATAAGGCTTCAACATTACTTTCCTGGATCTAGCATGTCAAAGCCTGCTGGAAACAGTCTGATTATCAAAGGTCATATAGACTGGTTGTTGTAGGTTTTTCAGGCTGTTTGGCGGTGTTCTGGAGGTTTTTCTTCCTAACATTTCACCAGTCTCTGTGGCCTCAACACTCACAAAGTTCTAACTCCTGTCCTCTGAAGATGCTGGCCACAGAGACTGGTGAAACATTAGGAAGAAAAACCTCCAGAACACCGCCAAACTGCCCAAAAGACCTACAACAGCCATCGGATCCTGGCCATGAAACCCTTCGAGATTACGTCATATAGATTCCCAATTTCACTATCAAAAGCAGTTTCATCATTAGAAGCATGGTATTTGATCCTGGCCTAAGAAGATAACAAGCAACTATTAATAAGCGGCAGCAACAGCAGCATTTTCTACACCGCTTTTTTGTACCTATGAGGGAAGCCCAACTAATTCCTGCTATAGCTCTTCAAAAAACCATGGTTTTGCTATTTTCTCTCCACTTCAAAGGTTTAAGATTTCTCATAAATTAATACATTTAAATACATAAATGTATTTTAAAAAATAAAAAAATACATGTAGCTTGAAATAGAATAAAATGGATCAAGTAGACATCATAAATAAAATGGGAATGGGAAAAATTTGGCCTGTGGTGCCCATCCCAAAGTTAAATTTACTCATCAGTCCTAACTTCAATTGGTAAGTCAACACATATGTAACTTTTATTTATTTAATAAGTCTGTATTAATTTAAACAAATATTGGATTTAGACAGTAGATTTTATTTACATAGGCATCTTTCAGTCTCGAGAGACTATGGTAATGTGCTCTGTATGGAGGACTTGGAACAGCGTCTAGTGTTTTGACGCTGTAGCGAAGCTGAAGTGTCCTCTCCAGGGCATGAAGCCGGGTAAAATAATATGGAGGATAGGCTGTTACCCAAGCAGCAAATCCCCCCTCTCCACATCGCTGAAATAGTCCAATGGGAAGGCAAGAGCCAATACAACTGGTTCCAGTGATGTCGCAGGAGTTGCCAGAATGACACAAACCGCCTCCATGACTCCGGCTCCAGATTTTGCCTCGAGGTTAACTCCTGAAGCCTTTTCCATCAGTGGATATAGCCACAAGGCAGTAGAGGTTTGAAATTGGAGTTTTCCTTCTCCTAGATGGGCTGCCTTCCAAGGCTGATGAGCCCCACCTACCCACAAGATTTTATTACTACCTTTTTTAAGTTAGAGTTTTACATTGATCCAAAACCCTGCCTGAAGAGTGTTGGCGATATTATTTAAATTTTTTTATTATAATCAACAGATCAAATAAGACAATATTATTCATTATAATCAAAGTTCTCTTCTTCTGTTAAAAGGATAAGTTGTGCAGGCATATTTTTCAATTGCATTTCCATTCAAAATGGTTAAAGAACAAGATTTTGGTGCAGGGTGCTATACGACAGGACTGCAGAATAGTTAGACAGGGTTTCCAAAACACTTTCATGGTGCTGTATAGAGAAGTTTCTGAGCTGATGCATTTAAAGTTAATTTGATTTGGGCCATATGGTACATTAACTGGAATGAGGCCTCAGTGCACAAAGGCATTTCTAAACCAGTAGTCGTCTACCCACAGTTGACAGGAAAACAAATTTCAAGAAAAGGACAGCACTATTGGGAGCAGAGAGAGAAAAAGTTTGAGCAGAGTTTATAGTGGAGTTTTCCAAAGGATCCATGTGTAGAATCTGACATGATGGAGAAATGGCTGCAAGTACAAGAGGGAACCCAAGCGTGCCTGCAAAGGCATGAACAGAGAGCTTTCAGTGGAGTACAATCAGTCTAATCAATAGGAACTGAGTTCATAGGGTTTGCCCTGGGTACATTCCAAGTCACAGTGGGACCATTTAGAAGTAAATCTATTAAGCAAATGGGCCAGCAATGTTTGTTTCTAAATTAACACAAAAGGGTCCCAATGAAACCTGCAATTCAATAAATGTTACTACAGTTTCCTTGCTGAATATAGAGCAAGGAACTGTTTTGGCAATAATTTCTTCACTGAGGTTCTTGCAGCAATATCGGATGATGATTGATTCATTTTGAAATGAGCAAAAGCAATACATTAAAAGATGTAGCAGTGGTACATCTATCAATATTTTTAGAAAATATTCTAAAATATCCTAAAATATCCTGATTCCTCTGTAACCTTGAATGGAATGACTATTGCAAAAAAAAAAAAAAAAAAAATCACCCCAAGATTTCTCCTGCTTGCAAAGAACGTAGTTCTGAACATATTAACTATCTATGTGGTCCATGAATATCTCCAGTCTGGACTACAGTGAAGCCTGACTAAAATGATATTCCATATTTTATTTCCTCAAATCTTTACATAGTATATACCAACTCTCAAATAATAATACATTGTGTCAGAAGTGGCTGGTCTTTTTATTGTACATTTTAAATCATTAAAGAGGTGCAAGCAGCCTTCATTCTGATTGACAGCTGACCACTTACATCAAAGACAGAACATCTCTCATTATCGGCTCAGTCAAAATCCATTCTTGGTTAAGGAGCAGGCTTTAACTGGTCTGACATAATCACAAAGATGAAGCATCAGCTCAGTATTTCTCTTCCTGAAACCATCACATAACAAGCTTTGAATCACCTTGTATTCAACTGGGCTTGTAATATTGAATTGAGATTGTCACCAGATTTTTCTGACAGGGCTTTTTATTTTTAATAGCGGTACAGAAGACAGATGCAAAACCTTCTTTTCCAACAATAGGAACAACTGTTGAATTGGGCCAATTAAAAGGAGATTTAAACCAATTTATTTTGGTTAAGGGTGTTCTTTTTGAGAGCTTCCCAAAATGCACAAATTTACTTTTCAAACAAATAGAAAGAACTTGATATTTTTTCAATCAAAAGAAGATCACCACATATATTAATCAGCTTATCTAGGCAGGCTTGCCTGTATTAACAAGTTATATTAATCTTGCAATAGCCTGTTTGGTTCAGTGTGTTAATTACTTATAAGGGTCTCTCCCCGCTCCTTTCCCTATTCTGGAAGGAGGGGGTCATCACAATGGCAACCTTCTCCTCCACCACCACCTCTGCCACTGCCACAACTTCCTCCTCTTCACCTTGCGGCATGCAGTGGTTAAGGAGGAAATGAGGTGCCATTAGTATCACTTACCTTCCACTCTGGTGAGGGGCAGCAGTGGCTTGATATGCTTGTAAACGTAGCACAGGCAGTGTCAGCAATGATGTTTAGAAACAACATTCATCTTCCTGCTTCCCACTGCAGGAGAGCTTTGGCTGCCCTTGGCTTAGACATTGCCTCCTTCCATGGAATCCTGTGGACTCCCTAAGACTGAAAATAGAATCAATTTTCTCTGTCTCTGAGGGGAGAGGCACAGTTCCGTGAGATGTAAGAGAGGGTTTTCACATAAGTAACATCCAGACTGTGGAAGTCCTTGCCCCATGAAATATTGTTGCTCACCTCCACTACTATTTTTAGCCATTTGCTAAAGGCCACTTTACTATGGCACTAATAAATATATGCCTGTCTTGTGCCCCTCCTATAATGAGGGACATTATGGGGCCTAAGAACCCATCTCAGACTATGTCTCAATGCTTATTTTCACATTTATAAGGCCTTACCTGTTCAAAAGGCTTGTGAGAGGGAGACAAGGGAAAATATGCTTAGATTATTAGAATGATCTGTAAAAGAACCGACTCCATTTATAAGGAGTAGGTCACAAGGCTTCCATTCCAGGAGAAGAATGGCTACCATTTTGGTATACTTATACTTTCCAATGGTAAATGTGCTTATGATGTGAATTTTGCAAAGAGGTTTAATAGAGTCTGTTTATATAAATTGTATAAGGTATTTGGCACAAAGGATAAAATAGTCATAAAATTTGTATTCAATTTATTCTCCGTGTCACCCACAAATAAAATTTTATATTATCAGTATCTGGGTTTATGAACTAATTCACAGTATTGTTATGAGTGTATACATAATGGGAATAAATATGACAGCTGCTTTTTCCCATCCCCTGCTGTTTGATAATTTGTTCTTTTTCTATCATATTTTCATTCAACAATTGTTGAAGTAATTGTTTTGTTACTTTTAAAATATCATAAATTAATGGTCAGAGGGAAAACCCTTGCACAATTTACTCTGGGAATATTGTCTTTCAGGTACTGGCTTATGTTTACTGTTTAGATTCTCTGTGGGGTTTTTTTTGGGGGGGGGTGTTCCGCTGAATGCTTATATACTAAATGCTAGAGATGTGTTTCAGGTTTGGAAATGATTCCGAATCCAAAGTGAAGTGGGAATATTTCTCAATTTCCAGATCAATCCAAAGCAAATCAATGAAGCCTAAAGTGGCAGTTGAATCAAACTGGGACTCCCCAAAGTGCCAAACACTGCTTTGGTGTTTCAATTATAATTTTTTTAAAATTAAAAACCCACTTGGCAGCAGTGCATCTCACTTGGAAAATGGAAGCAATACTTCAGAACTCCAATCTTTTAATTGACTGTTTCTTCTCCTTCCTGTTGCCCCAAAGAAAGTAAAATATCTTCCATTCCCTGTCTTAAGGACTGGTTTTACCTTTGCTATCCCAACCCTGGAATAAAGACGTGAAAGAAAGATATGGTTTAACATGGGCCACATTTTATTGATAACATCAAATACAGAAATTGCCATCCTTTAGCAAAAAGAGAGGGCCTGCTGTAGTGCGGAAACAGGGGAAAGGCAGCGGTATACCAATACCCCTTGATCAATAAATGGGTGAGTCCCCAGCCCCAATTTCCAGCGGCCTCCAGAGAGCCAGAACCCAGCCAGCCACTAATAAACACTCCCAGACCTCAAACCATCTTTTGCTGATGACTGTTGGTCCGGAAGTGGCCCAGCGCATCTTCCCACCACAGGCACTGTAATTGCACGATCTGCAGTGCCAGGAGGTCGGATGCGCTTTTGGCTTACCTAGGATTACAATTGGGTCACACCGAAAATACCTGTTATTTCCGCACTGCCCGCTCATGTGACCAAAAATTATTGACCATAGTGACAACAACCCACATCCAGTGTGGGATAGGCAAAAAATTCCCCCATCCAAATGCTAATCAGGATGAGGGTCAAAAATTCCTATCTGGCCCCTAAAAGGTGACCAGAAAAACTCACACTAGAAAAAGGGTGGGCAGGTAGGAGCCCGAAAAGGAAGAGGGCAGTGCGAGAGGGAAACCCCTTTAAGTACCCTGGGCTTTCCCGCCCCTTGCACAGTTCTTGAGAGACTTTGACCACAGCCTCGCTCTATCCCAGGTGGATAGCAAAGAGCGTTCACACTGCCCAAAGGCGGTGCCTTGGCAGTGCTTGCAACATTCTACTTAACCTGTTAACATCTCTCATCAGTCGGCTATCTATATGAGGAATCAGGTTTTCCTATCAATGTATTTTTTAAATATTTTTGGTAACTGTTTTTACTCTAAACCTAGCCTCCGCCTCCAGAAATCAGAGAAATAAAATGAGTTTAAAGGACTATAGGAAACACCATTAAAGCTACTCTGCTGACTAAAAGGGATCCATTAAGAAGGCTGTCCTGTAAATAATCAATAATTAAGCCAACATCATTTTCAGTGGGGTTTGAGGGTTCCCCCCCCCCTTCTCCTCCTTCAGGTAACTGTAGATCTCATTTTCCATTAAACTTTAGAATCCAATTGAGTTCCAGTATGGCTAATCAAAGCAGCCAGGCCGATAACAACAGAATGGGCCACCGCAATAATAAATGGGTCTTTCCTTGAGGGCAGATTTCCCTCTGCCCTCAAGGAGACACTCATTAGGCCCATAAGAAAGAAACCTAGTTTGGCGGCGGACGAAATTGGAAATTATAGGCCCATCGTCAATGTTTCTTTCATGAGCAAAGTGGTGGAGAGGGTGGTGGCCGACCAGCTTCAGGCTCTCTTGGAGGAAATGGACACCCTAGATCCATTTCAGTTGGGCTTCAGGCCATGCCACGGTACAGAGACGGCATTGGTCGCCCTGTACGATGGATGACCTGTTGAGGGAGGCTGACAGGGGAAAAACATCTGTGTTAGTCCTTCTCGACATCTCGGCAGCCTTTGATACCGTCAACCACGGTATCCTCCTGGGGAGGCTCTCTGAGTTCGGAATTGGTGGCCTGGCACTTGCCTGGCTCCACTCCTTCTTGGAGGACCGACCCCAGAGAATTCAGCTTGGGGAGAGTGTCTCGGCCCTGTGGAGCCTCAACTGTGGGGTCCCACAGGGGTCGATTATCTCCCCAATGCTGTTTAATATCTATATGAGGCCACTGGGTGGGGTCATCAGGGGGTGTGGGGCATTGTGTCACCAGTACGCTGATGACACCCACCTCTACATCTCCTTTCTTCTATCTGCAGGTGATGCTGTCCTGTCCCTCCAGTGCTGCCTGGGGGCTGTACTGCAATGGATGCAGGAGAACGGGCTGAGGCTGAACCCGGACAAGACGGAGGTACTGAGGGTGGGCACCCCCACTATCGGTGGCGTGGGTGATTCTCTCTCATTTGGGGGGGTGACCCTTACTGCCAAGAGTGGGGTCCACAGCCTAGGGGTGCATCTGGACCCGACACTCACCATGGAAACATAGGTGGCATCGGTGGTCCGCACCGCCTTTTTCCACCTCTGGCGGATAGCCCGGCTGCGGCCCTATCTCGATGTGGGTGCGCTCACCACTTTGGTGCATGCGCTCGTAATCTCGAGATTAGACCACTGTAATGCGCTCTACGTGGGGCTACCTTTGAAGTTGATGCGGAAACTCCAAGTGGTGCAGAACACGGCGGCCAGACTCTTTAGTGGAGTGAGAAAATACCATCACATTTCTCCTATTCTGGCTGCGCTGCATTGGCTGCCCATTCAGTTCCGTGTCGACTTCAAATTTCTGATGCTTACGTATAAAGCCCTAAACGGTTTAGGGCCTCGACACTTGGAGGAACGCTTACTCCCACCCAGTTCTACCTGTGTCACCCATGCGAGTCAGGAGGTGAGGCTGAGGAGCCTGACGCCGAGGGAGGCCCAGAAGGAAAAAACTAGAAACCGGGCCTTCTCGGCGGTGGCTCCTCGCCTCTGGAACAATCTGCCTCCGGTGATTCGTGAGGCTCCCTCACTGGGTATTTTAAAGAAACAACTGAAAACATGGATGTTTAGGCAGGCCTTCCCCACCCCCAGTTAATCCCTGACCTTTTTCCTTGCCTTCTTTATCAAGTTTCTCCTTTTCCATCTTATTGAATTTTTAATTATGTACAAATTCCTTTTTATTCATATACAGTGGTGCCTCGCATAACGAGTGCACTGTTTAACTATGAATCCGCATAGCGATCTATTTTTTGGGATCGCTAATACGATCGCATTGCAATGCTTTAATAGCCTAAACATCGCATTGCGATGATCGGTAAGCATTTCGCTTACCAATCTTTGCATTGCGATGTTTGCGGAACAGCTGATCAGTGGTTCCAAAATGGCCACTGGGTGCCCAAAATGGCCACCACAACCATTTTTGAGCGATTTCCTCGCTTACCAAGGAGGCGAAAATGGCGGCGCTATGGAGGATCTTCTCATAACGGTGAGTTTTTGCCCCATACGAATGCATTAAATGAAGTTTAATGTGTTTCTATGGGGGTTTTCCCCCGCATTGCGATGTTTCCAGATAGCGACGATTAATCCGGAACGGATTAACATCGCTATGCGGGGCACCACTGTATTGTTCTTATATATATATTTCCTTTCTCTTTATGTGTTGTAAGCCGCCTAGAGTGGTCAAAATGACCAGATAGGTGGGGTATGTATAAATAAATAAACAAATAAATAAACAAACAAACAAATAACTGTGCCATAGATGTCTTGAATCTCTTGTGCTGATCTGAGTGAGGCAAGTTACTTCAGCATTTGAAATGGGACTTCAGCTACCTGAGCATACAAACACCATTTTGCACTCTACTTCTTTTACGCCTGCTTTTGACTTTTATTTTTGCAACACTTTAAGTTGTAAACATGATACACAGTGCAATGATCAAGCACTCTGCCCACTGGGGCAGTAAAGCAGAAATTTCTCCTTCCCTCTTCAACAGAAATTTTTGTTGAGTAAATTTTACAGCCTCCTGCCAGGGGAACAAAAAGGAAAGAAGGAAGGAAGAAAACTAGTGGGAATTTTGCCTGCACATTTATAGTATCGCAGTAGTTGATGGCACCGGGTTTCCCCGTCCCATGACACCTTGGTATCCAGTATAATGTAGTGGATGAAGTAAATGACTTGGACTCAGGAGACCTCCTCTGAGCTTGTTCCAGTTTGTTGGCATCCTTCTTAAACTATGGTGTCCAGAAAGGAACTCAGTAATTTAGATCACTGGTTCTTAACCTTGGGTTACTCAGGAGTTTTGGACTGCAACTCCCAGAAGCCTTCACCACCAACTGTGCTGGCTGGGGTTTCTGGGAGTTGCAGTTCAAAAACATCCGAGTAACAAAGGTTAAGAACCACTGATTTGGATGAGCCTAAGGGACGTGGTGCCGCTGTGGGCTAAACCGCAGAAGCCTGTTCTGCAGGGTCAGAAGACCAAGCAGTCATAAGATCAAATCCACATGATGGAGTGAGTGCCTGTTGCTTGTCCCAGCTCCCGCCAACCTAGCGGTTCGAAAGCATGCAAATGCAAGTAGATAAATAGGGACCACCTCGGTGGGAAGGTAACAGCGTTCCGTGTCTAAGTCACACTGGCCATGTGACCACGGAAGATTGTCTTCGGACAAACACTGGCTCTATGGCTTGGAAACTGGGATGAGCACCGCCCCCTAGAGTCGAACACGACTGGACAAAAATTGTCAAGGGGAACCTTTACCTTTACCTTTAAGCAGTGCTGAATATACGGGGACTGGTGTCCCAAATCTATGAGATTTGGAGACTATACGTACTTCTATTAATGCAACCTAAAATCACATTTGGCTTTTTTGCAGCCACTTTGCACTGTTCAGCTTTTGATCTACTACAATTCCAAGATCCTTCTGACTCATAGTCCAGGATTCTGTGACATGTTCTGCTAAACCCCACTGTGTATTATTATTTGGCTAATAAGTCTCCCTACTTTCTGCATTCACCTGTGCACCCTAAAACATACTCAAGAAACCATGTCAAACAATATTATTTTAATCTATAGAGAACTGTCACAATATTGCAAGGAGAAATACTATTAGTGTTGGCTATAGGGCCCACCATAGAATCTTGTCCATAACATAAAAATCATTTAGCACATTTCCCAGTGAATATGTCTTCTGTCTAATGGAACCTGGGGTATGTGCATAACTCAATTATAGTCTGTACCTTCTCTGGGCAATATGCATACTTTCTAATTGGCATTGGGAAGTGGGAGGATCTATGCACTGTCAATTTTGTGTGTATTCACAATTCCCATTACCTATGGAAACAATGCATGGGAATGAAGCACAAAGGTCTCCTTAGCTCTATTCATTTAAAAAAAAGAGTACTTATATGTATCCACTCAACATATAGGATTAAAAGCAGCAGAATGTGTAGGGCAGTTTAATCAGAGGCTAACCCCTGTATTAATTGAACATATAGAACCAAAGCTCTGAATCAGGGGCTGTGTTTATTCACACTCAGCTCATTATCCAGCAGTGATAAAGCATGATACTGGTCTCAGAAAGTCTGGAGTAGGCCACTGTGTGTGGTGGAGGCAAAGTTGGATGCTACAATCCAATTTTTTTTTCATGATAAAATCACTACAAAGAATCTTTGCTTTCTGGCATAGAGAACACTGCAGCTAATTACCATCTCTCTCCCCACCTAGAGAGTTCAGAAATTCGTCACATTCCCTGATCATAAAAAAATAGTTTAGTCTTTTTATTTATTTTAAATAATGAATAAGATATAATTTCAGCATGAAGAGAAGGGGGGGTAAGAATTAGAAATCTATCAAAAAGGAAGAAAAACGGAGAGTGAGAAGACGTCTCATAGAACAGGAAAAAAAGAAGGCGACCCAGTTCTTTTGAAGGCAATATTTTAAAAGCTCTTTCTTCTGTAGCACCTTTTAATTATTTCTTGGGGAATTCAAGCATTCTTTGCAACTTCGAAGCTCCCTTGTAACTTACCATGTGGTTTCCTTGCTTTGTAGATCAGTCTTGTCTTGGTTTCTTTGGCATTGAAAAAGAATTGTTTTATTTCCAGCTCTCTGATTTCTTATCTCTTAGATGTGCTTATGTATCTCATGCTTTTTTGTTCTTAAGGATATTAGCAACTGATGTCAAACCCTTTCATACCTGTATTATTTGGCAGATATTATTACAGAGAGGTAGTGAGAAATCCCCCAGCTGTCTAGGCATGAATATTATCTGCAAAAGATGAGCTTTTTTTCATCAATAGCCTTCTTTGGTTGATTCAGGGAGTCAGATTATAATATTAGCAAAGATAGCCACATTCGTATCTTTTGTATTCCAGTGCAGTGATCATACTATCAGACATGTCATGTACAACAAGAATCATGTTCTTATCTTGAGCTGAGAAAACATCAATCATAAATCTCTGTCTAAAAATAAAGCCATCTGCCATATATCTACAGACGGATTGGATATTACATTTCTTTCTGCCCTTATAAAGTGGTCTGTCTTCCTACTTCCATCCCAGGTCACTTTAACTTGTGCTCAATGAGTTAATGTCTTCTTCATCAGTCTTTGTCTAGACAACAAGATGGTCAACTCACCCATCAGAAAACACTATATATCCAAAATGAAAGTATGTAAGAAATAGGACCCAAATCATTTTGTACGAATACCACATAGACAATGAGGGAGAATTATTATTAAACTAATATCCATTAATCCAGTGACTCGATTATGCTTTAATCCATTCACTTGATTATGCAACATTGTACAATCCCATATCTTTTGTTTTTCCCTGTCTCATTTCACTCCTTAATAAGCACTGATAAGTTTCAGAAAAATACATTGTCATTTTTAGACACTTTCTTATGGTTGTGAATAGATGGGGGGATTGCTTTGAAGTGTTCAAAAAGAGAGTTAGTGAGAGTGCAAATATACATTGCTTCACTATGTGAGTCTGGTTGGTTCTGTCATCTCTCCTCCTTGATATATTTGTGAAAGTTGTTATGCAGAAATGAGCATGAACATTATCATTCAGTACAACACATGGAGCAGGAAACCTGTCAAGAATTTAAGTAGCTGTGAGAGCTATGGATGAGTATGTGAGGAACAAACAATGCCAGTGATTTGAGAAGATTCATATAGCCTAAAAACAAATGCAAGAAAAATACCATGGTAATGCATCAACAAGGGATGGGTGAGAATTTTGTTCCATTCACAATTTAACATACTAAATTGACATCTCTGGAGCCTACATGTGAACTGGAAAAAAAAATATATTGGTTTTTAAAAATTTGCAGGTTCATTCACAAATAAAAATGTGAAAAAGGTGCACATCATGGCTAAAATCCTGTTCACAAAATGGTACCACAAAAGGATAATGTCACCTTCAACTGTAGGGGGATTTTGTGGGGCCTTTTTTAATATATAAAATTCGAGTTTGCTCACCAATGGTCCCAGTGATCTCACAGAATCGCCTTCATTGTGAGGAAACCTTTGGAGGCTGTGAGACAGACATAATTTCCTTAAAAGGCCAAGAATGTCTTTGTTGTTATGTGCCATCAAATCATGTCTAATTTATGGCATCTCTATAAATGAGAACTCTCCAAAATGTCCTGTCCACAACAGCCCTGCTCAGCAGCTCCTGATATCACCAGCTCCATCCGTATTATTATAGAAAAAGTATACAGTTTATATAATATTAGAAAAATAATTGTTTTATGAGATGTACATTGTAAAATGTGACTACAGAAATGTATATATGATATAGGAGAACATGCATATAAATTTTCATTCAGACTCTACAAATCTTTAAAAAGATTACAAACTGATGCAGAACAAAGATGGAGCACTCTCAGTGCCAGAAAAATGAGAAACTTAATGGAGTTGACAGATTCATCCAACTGTAATGTACACTGTCTTCTGAGTTAAAGAATAGATTTTATTATCTTACAGAGCTATTCTTCAGTTTAGTTAAATGGGAGTCGCTTATACTGAATCTACCATTTGGGCAGTAGCTATTTTTCACCAGACCCTCAGGTTTCTTTTGGAATGATCATATCAGTGCAGCAGGAAGGTGTGGGCTTCCTTTCCAGGGCAAATGCAAGAGTAAGGGATAACTTTTATGAAATTGTTTTATTTTCAGTGGCCTAATAAAAGCTATCACCTACTCTTACATTTGTGTAATCTTTGGGACTACATGGACCCTTTCCTTTTTCTTTCCAGACCAGTTACCAGAAGGAAACTACAACACAAAAGCAGCAGGATAAAAAAATTGAAATATTAGATGCTAAAGAACTTTATGCCGGCCACAGAGACTGGCAAAACATTAAGAAGAAAAACCTCCAGAACACGGCCGAACAGCCCTAAAAACCTTCAACAACCAACTTTATGATTTCTCACATGTCACAGTGCATTTCATAACAACTGCTCAAGTTGATATCAAGCCACACTCTGGCAGCGTGGCTTGTCTTTTCCTCCCTCCCCGGAGGATTGTGAGACTCCAAGTCTCATGAGAAGATCTGGGGATGAGAGGGGGGAACATTGGGCTATTTAAGGGTTGTTCCCCCCTTCCCCTCCCTCTTCCTCGTCTGGCAACAAACACGTACAAGTCTTTTTGGCTTGGCAAATTTCCTCTGTATAGTTTCCGGTGAGGCTGGAACACCTCGAAGTTCAGCAAAGGGGGGGTAGCATAGGCCCCCCTGTGGTCTGCTTATTCCCTAATCTTGAATTATCTTATTTGCCAATCATTTGATTTATTGATAGTTGATTATTACTGATTATTTCTCTGATTCGGTCTGTTTAGTAAAGGGGGGAGGGTGTGACCACTCAGGTCATGTGGGACACGATCCCGTATGATCAGATTGCCCTTTTATTTATAGTGCCGTTGATTTAACTGATGATCGGTTTGATTTGCTAACATTAAAGAGAGAGAGAGAGAGAGGAGAAAGAGAGTGGCAGTGGGGCTTGGTGTGCGTTTCTCAGGTTACCCAAGAGTGGTGGTGATGCGGCATGAATGCTCGTTCTCAGCCATTGGTCATGCTGCTTTCCCCTCTCTCGCTTCTTCCCACTCTCAGAGGGGAAGCCAGAGTTTTTGCATGGTTGGGATTTGAATGTACCACGTGACCGGCTTGGGCTGAGGCACGCTTTCTTAGCCAGGCAATTTAAACCAAAAGAAAGAAAGAAAGAAAGAAAGAAAGAAAGAAAGAAAGAAAGAAAGAAAGAAAGAAAGAAAGAAAGAAAGAAGAGAACTAGAATAAATAAGTGTATAATATACAAATAAACTACACCTAAAAATTTAAATCAGTAAAAAAGAAGACAATAGCTATATGATAATAAATAAATACATTAAATAAATATTTGAACAAATATAACAATAATATTACAATAAAATAAAAATATATAATAATTGATTAATTGCCTATATAGAATATTAATTTGTCAGTAGATTAGGTAGTATTTTAATTAATTAATTATTGCTTAGTTTATTGCATTAATTTAGTACATAAATTGTTTTAGGTGTTTAATTATAAATTGATATGGCATCAACTTATGAATTGATTGTAATTAATTTGATAGCTAATTGACTGGGAATTATTCAGTGGGGCAGTATTTTTAAAAATAATAAACAAACAAACAAACAAACAAACAAACAAACAAACAAATAAATAAATAAATAAATAAATAAAACACGCCTGCCCTTTAAAAATATTAATAATATATTGAGTGGTGTTAACTAGTACCAGTGGTTTCAATACATTTTGGCAGCAACAAGTAATCTCGTTTCATAGGTTACCGGGGTGACCTCTCAGGTTCCCAAAAGTGGGATCTTCTGGAGTGTGGCCAGTTTGAGTGTCGTGCTACACAGCTTTGACAGGATCTGAACACAGGTCCTAATTGCTTTGCATAAGTGCCAAGGAAATCAGAAGGGAAAACAACTGACCAAGAAAAGGCCAATCCCTCAGGTGTCACCTCCTCAGTCCTCTTCCAATGAAGAATCTTGGCCTGTATGGCAACAGCTGCAGGAAAACAAATTCTGCGCTTGAAGCTGAGTGAATGGCCAGACAGGCCCCTCAACCTAGTGAGGTGTAACCACGACGCTCTGCTAGGGATGCCAAAAGTCATTGCAGAGCCAAGCTTAGGGCTATTTCTGATTATCTAATGTCTAGGTTTGCTGTCCTAGAAGCGGAACAGCAGGAGGAGAGGACATCTAGATGAGAAGCTGATGGTGTGGCAGTGACACCTTGGCATGACAACGCTAATAAAGGTAGAAGGATTCTGATGATGGCGGCAGCTGGTTCAGCAGATCCTGATAGGTAGGAGGCATTGGAAGTGGCTGCACCAGAATATCTGTCAAGAGGAGACGACCAACTGTGGTATCACCTTCAACTGGTGAGTTAAGCGTAGCACCAGACACTCCATCATTCATACAGGCTTGGCCTTGGCAAGGAGGTAGGCAATGTACTCCCACTGCCTATACATATTACAACACTCACACATTCATTTAGAATAGGAGCAACATCTACAGCAGCAGCCTTAGGCTATAACATAGAAGGCATTAAATGGCTTGGGCGGTAGTCTTCGTCCACCTATTGTAGGTTTATCAGGACACTACCTAATGGTTCTCTTATGCATTGCAGGTATCTTGGAGACAACAAGGAGAAGGCTTGTGATGATCGTGGGCCACATCTATGTGTTTTGAGAAGCTTGCTATGTGGCTGCATCCCCAAGGGGGAACTGTCTTGGCCTTGGAGCTAGAGCCCATATCAAGTGGAGAGAACTGCATGGAATACAGTGGAGCCAGATGTGTAGAGTGGCTGCTTTTGGACAATTTTTCCCAGATGATTTGGTGGTACATCTGGACGGCAATGATCTGGCCAAACATTGTGGAAAGGCCTTCATCCCGGATGTCCTGTGTGACCTCACCTGGCTGAAAGCCACATACCCGGCAATGAGCATAATTTCATCAATGATCATCCCTCGGTTGGCTTAGAGAAAAGCCAGAGAATTTTTACCCATTAACACTGCTTGCAGGCATGTTAATTGGGAAGTCTGCAGGGCGCTCTGCAGCAGCCTTGTATCAGTGATTGGTCACCAGGGGATCTGTTTGGATAGGCCTGAGTTTTTTCGGTCAGATGGTGTACATCTGACCAATGGTGGTTTGGATGTCTTTTTGGAAGACATTAAGGGGGGCCTGTGTGGTGAGCTTGATAGGCTCGATGGTGGGCATGGGACTTAGCATGGCTAGTCCCTATGCTGTGGTGGGTAGCGTGGACAAAACAGGTCTAGGGGGCGGGGTAAAAATCAAATAAATAAATAAATAAATAAATAAATTGCAGGTACGGTATAGCCCATCTGACTTCCCAGCGCTGCAGATCGTGCAATTATAGTGCTTGGGGGGGGGGAAGATGCACTGGGGCCACACCCGGACCAACAGTCAACAAGGAAAAGGTGGCTTGAGGTCCAGAAGTGGGGGCCGGCCAGGTTCTTGCTGTCTTTATGACTGCGAGAACCTGGGCCGGGGACTTGCCCATTTGTTGGTTAAGGGGTCCGTTGAGATCTCTGTGCTTTAACCTGACTTCACACTACAGCAGGACCACCCTTTGCCAAAGGATGACAACAATGATGGCTTTCAATAGTGTGGCCTGTGTTTAACCCATATTTCTGGTCTCATGTCTTTATTCTGGAGTAGGCTGGCAATTACTTTCTTCATGAAATACAGGATGGAATACAAGGCATCAGCTATAGGTCCCATGGTAGCTCCTGCTAGTTGTCTATGTAGATTACTCTGTCTGAACCAAAAGGCTAGTAGGTCTGCCACGGCATGAGCAGCTGATGCTGTGTATTTTGTACTTACAGCTCATGAAGGAACAGTATTCCAAAAAGCAGGAGCATACATGAATATTCACTGAATTTCTTCTTAGCCAGCACAGGATCTCAACTCCTATTTTTCCTCTGCTTTTCTTCTGAGAAACAAATGAAGCCATCATGAGTGACTGTTTCAGTATCCTTTTGTTAGGAGTAAATAAACATGGTTCCATCTCAGCGCCCCTGGAGTACAAAATGCTTACTTTGCAGGAATACTTATTATTTCTAGAGGAAACATGAACCAGCTTACCTTAAACAAGAACACAATTATTGTCAAATGTTATAACTCGTCTATGTCACTTTAAGCAAGTTATTTTATCATTATCCTACATGTTCCGGGGAAGTACTAAAGACTTTAGGGGTGGACCTAAATTACCCTGCTTGCTATGTATGCTGTTGCCTTCTATCCCAGGTCATGAGGAAGCAATTTGGTTTCGTAATATTGGCATAAAATCATCATTCATCTTTTGTTTCAGCTGACAAATGAATTTCAAGGGAGCTCAATTTTAATTTGAGCTTCATGAAGTGTACATGTTTATGTTAGGACTATTGTTCTGCAAATATTCCCTCTGGCAACATTCTGTCTAGAGGAATCCATGAGCCATATTTTCCAGTTAGCAGAATGAATCGATCTTTGCAGTCTGAACATGTATAAAATGCCTACCGCTAAATCTCCACTCTGTCTATGCTTTAATGGAAATTGGCACTCTTACAGTCAGGATCTTGTTTTCTTAAGGAAACATGTAGGTCTCTCTTAGCTGGTAGAAGGAGAGTTCATTTCTGGTATCAATGCAAACACCCAAGCTCAGCCCTTTTAGCTACCAAGCTAAGCTCTCAAGATAAGGCTTTGCTGCTAAAGAACTAAGCTGGTTCTTGTAAGATACATATTGTAATAAAAAAGGTAAAGCTTCCCGCTGACATTTTTAGTCCTGTCGTGTCCAACTCTAGGGGGCGGTGCTCATCCTGTTTTCAAGCCGTAGAGCCAGCGCTTGTCCGAAGACAGTTTCCGCTGTCACATGACCAGCATGACTAGGGAACGCCGTTTTACCTTCCCACCAAGGTGGTACCTATTTATCTACTTGCATTTGCATGCTTTTGAACTGCTAGGTTGGCAAGGAGCTGGGACAAAGCAATGGGAGCTCACTCCATCGCATGGATTCGATCTTACGACTGCTGGTCTTTTGACCCTGCAGCACAGGCTTCTGTGGTTTAGCCCACAGCGCCACCATGTCCCTCATATTGTAATCAACTAGCAGCTAAAAACTGTTTTTCATTTGTTCTGAAGGATTCATAATGATAATGGTCCAAAGTTATTATTCTAAGATGGTTCCTGTACAGGCATAGAAGAAGACTCAATTCAGTTCATATTGTCGACATAGCCTCCCTATGTCACAGTACAGCTATGTTCATCTTCATTTCTAGCCTCATTGTCACACAACTTTGCTGAAGAAGCCTCAACATGCTGCTCTGAAAGGTGTTGGCTGATCCATATCTTCTGAGATATTCTGGAACAACTGAGATGTTTGGCCTGCTCCACACCACAGGTGTAGCACGTTGACGCTGATCAGCGATAACTGCATTCTATCTGATATAAGCTGATCAGAACCATAGCTCTTAGAACAGTTATGCTCAAGTGCAACTTCAACTTCCTGTTTTGTGTTTGGTGAGGGGCAATGGTCTATAGAAGTGGTTAGTAAGGCAGTGTATGGGGAGGAGACAAGATACCCTGCTGGTGGGAGATAAACAGAGTGGGGCAAAGTGGAATAAGCTGGGAGGCATCTTTTTTCTTTCCCCCTCTCCTGGTATATAGAGAAGACTTTTGGTCTAGATGGGCAGGGTAGAAATCTAATAAAAATAAATAAATAAAATAAATAAATAAGGTATTCCCATCATTTTACAAGCCATCGCTAGTTAGAGACAAATATGTCCAGGAAATCTGTGCTAGACACTTTTAAATTATCATACTTTTTCCCTTCTTCTTCTTCATATTAAAAGTATATGAAATTCTGAGCATGGAAGCTCTCTGAGTTGCTATTCCTGATGAGATTTATATTAACATGGGTGTGACATTTCTGCACTGAAGATGGGAGATTGGTAACATGACAGAAATCAGCAACGACCAAACTTCCACACACTCCTGTTTTTATAGTATGAAAGAATAGTTGTTTACTATTTTAGTAGTATACTCTTAAAACAAAGCTGATGATATTTAATCTTCAGGATTCATTTAATCACTGATTCCTTGAACTGACTGTGAATGTGCACTGATATTTTAGAACTTGAACAGTGGTTTATTTTTTTAAGACACTCAATGAACGATGATACTTGTTTGTCATTCTTTTAAAAGGCACAGTACTTCTTTCATAACAGGGATACAGATTTAGAGTATCAAAATAAACACCACACTGGATTTTAAACAATTAACTGCTTCATCCTAGAAAGCTTGAGCTACTGCTGCGCTAAAGCTTAAGCAGCGCGGCTCACCTTTGCCTCCCTCCCTGGATAACACGAAACCCTAGGTCTCATGAGAGCATTTGGGCAAGAGGGGGGAATGTTAGGTTATTTAGGGGATGTTCCCCCCTCTCTCCACCCTCTTCTCTTTCTGGCATCAGTGAAGGATAGAGCTCAGCTGCTCAACATTGTGTGAGCTGTGTTACTGTTTGGAGACTGGCAAGGATCAATGCTACGCAGCATCGGCTCCGTTCCGTGGTCTTATTTTGATTAATTGGGCTTATTTTCAATTAGTTGATTTATTGTGGGTTTAAGTTAATTCTAATATTATTTCTTACTTTGCCTTACAATACTTGATTGTTGTACTGCCTATATTAGTGAAGAGAGGGAGGATGTGACCGCATGGGTCATGCTTCCACACAACCGGAGCTTGAGGTGTTCAGCCAGTCTGAACAGGGGGCAAATGGCAACGGGCTATTCCAGAAGGGTCAGAGAAAGGAAGGCAGCCTTTGAGTTACAACCCAGCACCTTACCTTTGGCAAGGGCCAGGTAGACAGAAGGTGATTTCAGAGCGGGCGGTACAGATGCTTGGCTTTTCGGCCATTAGGGTGCTCCAATCTCCCCCCCCTTCCTTCCTCCTCAGGACAGTAGGCTCTAAGGAGTCGGGTGCGCTTTGCTTTAAAGTGCACCACATGCTTAACGGTTGAATGAGGCGGATTGGCTTGTGTGGCACCAAAATAAATAAATAAATTTAATTAGCCTTGTGGTTTCCTGCAGCCTATCCAAATTGGTTGGACATATTTTAAAATAAAAGAAACTAATCATAATCAATAATAAATAACAAACAACAATTAATTGAGTATAGCAATTGGAGGGATTAATTTAATTTTACTTTACTACTGCAATTGATCATTACGAGGCTGTAATTTGATCTTCAGTTAGGTTTAATTACATAAGTTTGTAATTGAACAAGGAATTGATTGATTAAAATTAATTGAGGAAATTAATACATTAATAATTTAATTGAATAAATAAATAAATTTAATTACAAGAGATTACAGGGAATTAGTTTTGTTAAAATCACTGTGTAAATAATTAATACACAATTGTTAATAATAGCAAGTTGATAATTAAATGCTTTTGCGAGAGCATAATTGGGTAATACTGACAGTAATACCCAATTGGCAACAAGGCCAGGGTGGCATTACTGTACCAGGGGCCAGCGGAGAGTCATTAGCTGGTACCCCTCATGGTAGTCAAATAAAGTGGAAAGAAAAAGAAAGAGGAAGTTTAGCTGTATTCACTGCATAGAGCGCCGCATAATCAGTTAACTTCTTGGCTGATATTTTCTGGGTTCGTCTTATAAGTATCTGGTGATTCTAAATCATGGAGAGTGGCAGTATTGGTTTTGAGTTGTCAGGGCAATGGGATGCACAACATTTTGAGTGGTGTGGTAACGATGGATTCTAGAAAGGGTCCTATTGGCAGCGGCCGCATGACAAAATTGCGGCCTTAGAGGCAGAGGGAACGTCGCAAAAGCTTCCACAGAGCAGCAGTGTGTAGCTGCGCTGCTCTGCCAGGGAAGCCAAGTGTCATAAGACGGCTAAACTTAAAGCTATGACAGAGAATATCTTGTTTTGCTGTGCTTGAGGTGGATCAGCAGGTATCTTGGTCATCCAGGAGGGAATTGGATGCATCTGGGGTAACAACAGAGCGTTGGAGCAAGTACAAAGAGAGAGAGTCGTGGACCCCAGTGGCAGTCGGACCATTGGCAGTGGCCAGGAGCTGGCAAGAGGCAACAATGAAGTGGCAGCTGGTTCCCAGAGGGGCAGGAAGGAATGTGTTGCCACCTATGACAACAGAGCAACAAGCAAAGGAGGCATCCAGCTGAGAAGCAATAGGGCAGTAGTAACACCACTGCAGCAGTGTGCTGAAGAAAGGAGATCAACCACAATCATGGTGTAACAACCTCCTTCTCTATTTCACCGAGGCCTGTTACACTACATCAACACTCTCTCACACTTCAGGTAGACTGCCACCAACCATTCCCTATAATGAGTCACACAGACAGGAATGGATTTCAAAAACAAAAGAACTAAAATTTATTGATTGGTACACACTTGGATTGGTAAACAAATAAAACAAGAGACTATTTAAATCAAGGCATTAGCATAAACAGATTCTAAATGTTTGTTCATACAGAACACAGAGCTCACACAGAACTCCACAAAACTCAATACAGAACTGCTCCAGCAGAACTTAAAACAGAACCCCCTCATGACACACTTTCCCCAATATATATCCATCCCAGCTCCACCCACTGATGTCCCGCCTTCCTCCCACTATTGGATGTTAAACTCCCTCCAAAACCTTGAAGGACAGGAGACATCATAGCTGGCGGTAACACATGGCAACAATCGGTGCAGATGTGCTTGGCAGGTAGCAGATGATGGAGAAGGTTGGTGCAGACTGCAGGTATGACGGGGAGGTGCCAGGGTGTCGACGCCTCTGTCAGGTAAGTCAACCACTGCACCAGACACTTCTCCACCATCACCTGCTTGGCCTTGGCCAGGCAGTGATCAATTTAATCCCCAATTTACTCAGCATATAACAATCAGATTTTGGGCTCCAAATACTCCATGGCCTAGTATGAATGTGCACGACTCTTTGTGATCCCATGGACCAGAGCATGCCGGGCCCTCCTGTCTTCCACTGCTTCCCAGAGTTGTGTCAAATTTTATTTATTTATTTATTTATTTATTTATTTATTTATTTATTTATTTATTTATTTATTTATTTATTTATTATACCGCCCACACTACCCAAAGGTCTCTGGGCGGCTTACAGCATCAAAATACAACAAAGATATGCAACAATTAAAATACTATTAAAATATATATATAATTGCCATCGGACCCACAGCTAATATTATTTCAGTTAAAAGCCTTCTGGAACAGGAAGGTTTTGACCTGGCGCCGAAATGTCATCAGTGTCGGCGCCAGACGAATCTCACTCGGGAGAGCATTCCATAGTCTGGGGGCAGCTGCCGAAAAGGCCCTTTGTCTACAAGCCGTCCCTCTTACCTCCTTGAGGGACGGCTCTTTCAAAAGGACCCCCAGGCTAGATCTTAACTGCTGGGTAGGCTCATATGGAAGGAGGCGGTCCTTCAGGTATCCATGTTGGTTGCTTCAGTAACACTGTCAAACCATCTCATCCTCTTTCGTCCCCTTCTCTTCTTGCCTTCACACTTTCCCAACATCAAGGTCTTTTCCAAGGAGTCTTCTCTTCTCATGAGATGGCCAAAGTATTGGAGCCTCAGCTTCAGGATCTGTCCTTACAGTGAGCACTCGGGCTTGATTTCCTTTAGATTTGATAGGTTTGTTCTCCTTGCAGTCCAGGGGACTCTCAAGAGTCTCCTCCAGCACCACAATTCAAAGGCATCAATTCTTCGGCGGTCTGCTTTCTTTATGGTCCAGCTCTCACTTCCATTCATCATGCATCAACCAGTACTACACAATTATCCCGCCTTCTCCAATTGTTCCACTTTTTCCAATTATTCCAGCTTTTCCTGCTGTTCCAAACCCTCAAATATATGGCAGAGAAATTGAGGGATCATTTCACTTATACAAATAGGATGCCTGAAAGAAAGCAATGTATTTCAAGCACACATCTTTCTTTTTCTAGTCATGAAGTTAATAATTGTCTGTCTGTTTTTGAAGTCTTCCCTCTGGTATTGCCTTACAACATCCTTGGTGCCTATTTTCTTTCCCCAAACTTATTATAAAAAGAAAAAGGAAAGTGTTAGTTGACACAACCCTAGACATAGGAAGACTGGCTCCTGCAAAAGAATCAAGATCATAGAGTATAAACTAGAAGACACTTTCACATTGTAAAAGTATATGATCTGAATAAAATATAGATATTATCTCTGAGAGGCAAAGCAATCCAAATTTCTGTACTTCTCCCACAATAAATATTTAAAGAGAAGACAGTTTGTTCATGAGTAATGGTGCAAAGGGAGCATATTTTTGCTGTCATTCCCAAAAGAACATGATATGATCTTGTTCTTTCTCTCCTTTGTTTGTATGTTTTGGTAAATTAAAAAAGAAGACTCTTATTTTCCTTTCTGAATACACCGTGGTGTTCTTGTTGATTTACTCTAGTTCTTTTTCATTCCATAATTCTTCCTCTGGCATTGCTGCAAATGATCTCCCCGTCTTTACTTGATGAAGGTTGGCAATTGAGTGAAGCCATCTACTTCCATTTCATTATTGTGACAGATATTTCAGCAGCTGTGTTTGCTTTCCTGAAATTTACTTCAAGGCCAACATTATTCTTAACCCTGAATCCATAGAGAATTCAACAATATCATTTGCGGTGCCTTAGGATCTCCTAAATTATGAAACCAGGCTCCTTATTATACCTCAGACACAGAATGTTCTTCCTGTTATCACTACCGGTATGGGAAGAAGAGGTAGAGGACTTATTTGGTGATGAGATCTGAAAGGAATGGTTATAATAACACCAGTGCCATTTCAAGTCACTTCATCAATTGAGTAAGGGGTGAGCCATGGAATTAGGTAATATTAGGTGGACACCTTAGGTAACAGATGATAGGGAGTAAACACAAGGCATTGGCGGAAAGATATCTGTGTGCACATATTCTTATCAATGCCTAAATTAATCTGCTGTCTTCAGGTGTTGTGGATGGCCCTTTTCCACTGTAAATGCTAAAACAGTATTCAACTGCATATTTAGTCATCCTTTACATACAGAATGAGAGTAGAGATGCCATTTTGGCCTTTGTCCCAGGTGGCTCAGGCTTATCCTGGCAGTAAACCCAGCTACGCCATTCATGTATTTGAAGATTAGAATGGCCTAATCCATTAATTTTGAACCAAGCCATATGAAAGTGAACAGACACTAAGGGATTTTTTTTTTTTGGCTCTCGATGGCTATTTAATCCCACTGGTTCAAGTCAGAATGGTTTTGAAATTTTTGACTGATTTGTTTTGAAACTTCCCCTCTCCTTCTTCTGTTGTGCAAAAGTGTTTAAGCTGTGTGGGACACTTTTAGTTGTTATTACGGTTTACTAGAATTTTCTTTTGGGGAAAGAGGAGACTTAGCAAAATTCATTTGACTTCAGCGTGAAGACTGGAGCCAAAGGAGGTTGCAGGCTTCCAGAAAATGGCCAAGAAGACTTTACAGGTGCTGATCCACACACCTGGATGGATGAGAATATAACACAACCCCAAAAAGAGTGTAGATCACTGCTTTCTGTAGGTCAAATTCTTTCTCCATCTAGCCTGATATAATCTCCCCAGATCAGTAATGGTTCTTTAGAGTCTCAGGCAGAGTTTTGTACATGATTAAGTTGGCTTAAAATGGTGTGAGTGAATGTGGGATCTTCTTCTTGCAAAACATAGCCCTGTTCAGGTGTACTGTAAGCAAGTGTACTCTGTACACAATGTAGCCTTGCATCTCCCATTCATACTTTCAGCGTGAAAAACTGATACTCTGAAGTGGGAGTGGGAGTATGCTGTATCCAAACAGGATTCGCACAGAACATGAAAAAATGGGGTTCTTTGCTTACTTAAAGAGCTAACATTAACTGGGAAGCCACCTTCCCTTCAGCCTTCGCTTGCTGAAAATGGCCTCAGATGGGGGGGAAATTAGCACATTCTCCCCATAATGGCTGATGTCCTCTTGGTGTAACTTATGCCATGCAAGGTAGATGTCGTTGTCCCCTGACAGTAATATTTAATTTAAAATAACTGTAAGCTTTCTATTTTTCAGGGCTCCCTAGAAACCAGAAGCAGTGATCTAGTGGCAAGTTATCATTTATTTATTTAAGATCCTTGGTGTTGGCCTTTGACTGTAATAAATTCAATTCAATTCAATTCAATTTAAAATATTTATATCCCATTTCTCTTCTCAGGAGAACTGACAGAAATGTTCTCTAATTCCTCTTAGTGAGCAATAATACCATTATTCAGGTTTTTTAAAAAATCTTGATTTAGAATTCTAAAAGTTTCATAAATTGAAAGGTTTCTGTCACATTCCAAGGTTCCCAAAGGCTTACTTGGGTCTAAAGGTGGTACCAGGGAACCACAGAACCTGAAGGGAGAGGTAGAATGCTTTCAATTAGTTTACATTGAATAATCCTTCTAGAGTGATTAAGTCATTCTACTTGCATAGTATTAAGCTGCATGAGAAGTCTTTGGCCAACATGTCCTTCCATGAAGCTGCTTTGCCTCCTCTCCAGAGAAAGTAGGTTCTGATAAGCAGAATGTCTAGCAGAATTAGCATCTATCATAATGAAATACTTATCCAAGTTAAAAGAAGAAAGTCTAAGTTTGATGCAACAAAAATCTCTGTGCAACTGTGTTATGGGATGCTATGATGCTTGAAGCAATCTCATTGTCATTCTGTGGAATGATTTTGTACTATGTACTTCATGGATCAGTATTTATATAATATAGCCCCACAAATACACAAACTGTTGTTTTTACAGGTATTGTAACATTTTGTCTCTGCTTTTTAATTTATTATCATTTTTGTATAAATATTATCTTTGAAGACTGGAATTGTTAAATCAGAAAAGCTGCCCTTTTTATAATGCTTTCTTTGATTGTTCTAAATGAGAAATAACACCATTATTCTTCTTTCTTATACCTTTATCTGAAATTTATCCTTAATGGAACCCAGTTGTCCAGTTGCATTTCTGTCCTGCATCATAATAACAGTTTCAATGAGTCAAAATCATTGGTTGTTTACTTCAGAATTGTGCAATGATAAATAAGTCTTGGGCCTGTTTGAATTTTGGTCTTTGAGCTTAGAAATAACAAAAGTGCACTACAAAATTCCCCTGTGGCTTTCCCTATGCCATCAACTTCTCATTGTATACTATACTGAATTATAGCTTGCCTAAAAATATTGAATCTAGTCAAACTTCACTATTTCTGTTGAAAAATATGTCACCAATTATTTTTTCAGCCATTAATCTACCAATGTTCAGATGGTTGACTTGATTTCTAAAAGTATATATGTCTTACTATCTGCTTGCAATCATTCCATCCAACATTCCTTTTGGCCTTCTATTTTGTGCCCAATTTATTACTAAATTCTTGATGGGGGAGTTATGACCATTGTAAAGGAAAGATCTGAGGCCCTTTCAGAATTCCTCCATGTCTTCAGAAAGCCACAGAGAAAATGATTGTATGAGGCTGACCCAGACTACACTGGTGACTTAGAAAATAGCATAGAGGCCATAATTACAGCTGTAAAGTGAGATATAGATACTGTTCAATGAAGATGGAGGAGATGCATTGAAATAAATTCTGCAAATCCTTTATCTGATCACCCTTTAGCTTCTGTGGCCCATCCAGAGGCCAAAGAGGCCACAGGGCCTAAGACAGCTCTTCTATTAATTATCTTAAAGTTATGAAGAAAGGCTGTTTTATAGGGAATGTCACTGCAAGCAGAATGCATATGTGCACACGGGGTCATCTGGATAATGTACAGCAAGTGAAATTAACTAGCAAGGCCATTTGTAATTGTGCACACTCTATCAGTGGAGGAAAGTAAAACATCTGTGGTGAACTCGCTATTTTCATTATTTGTCATTCGGCAGTTATATTTCCTATTTCTGGTAATTCATGTAGTGCATGGATCATCCACAGGATTCATTAAGCCAGTATAATGAGACTCTGCAAAATTCTGTGACAGTTGAGAACTGCTGGCACCACTATTTATCTTTTAAATGGTACCATCAATACTTAAAAGTGTTTTATAGAACAAGCTGGGGGAGGCTGTTAGATATCAAATGACTGAGTGACTTGGTAGAGCTATACTTGATATTTAATTCTGTCTAATTTTATTTTAAAGTCATGTGTGTGTGCGTGCGTGCGTGCATGCACGCATGTGCCTGCGTGCATGCATACATGTAAGGTAACTGTCTGTTGGGGCAAGCTGGGCAGCCCAAGGTTTAAAAGAAACCACAGAATTACACTTTAAAAATATTTGATTGAGTCAACTTGAACTTTGTTCACAGTGAAATTAAATATCAAACATAGCCGCCTAGAGTGGTCCTGATCCAACCAGATAGGCGGGATATAAAATAAATAAATAAAATAAAATAAAATAAAATAAATGTAAAAGGTCAAAATCAGATTTAGTAGAACAGCCATTTGGTTTTTGTTAGGGCAGAGAAGGTAATCATGGCTAGTAGGGACAAATGTTTTCAATTTTTACATCTCTCTGGAAAGAATGGAACAAGTGAAGACTTATACCACTCAAGTTTCCAGAAAAGATAGTCTTATCCTCTTTGAATCTGCCTAATCTCCTTGTAAAGCTATCTTGATTTGTACCCATCACTACAATTCTGTACTAACAAATTCCACAATTTATGTACGTACCTGTGAAAACACAGATCCTCTCATCTTGGTTCTGAATCTCTCACCTTTCAACTTCATTGGATGACCTAAACTTCTAGTATTATGAGAGAGGGAGAAAAGTGTCTCTCTATCCACTTTCTTCACAGTGTGCATAATTTCATACACTTCCATCGTGTGGATATTTTCTCTTTTCTTGGCTAATCAACCCATATGTTGAATCTTTTGTCCCAGAAGAAATCCTCCACTCCTTTGATCCTCTTGGATGCCATTTTCTGCACCTCTTCCAGTTAATATACATGTTTTAGATTTACCAGTCTGGTGCAGCTTCTCTGATGTTCCATCAGACTGTAGCAAGGTCTCCAGAATGGACTACAGTAACACTCTCTACATGGGGCTTCCTCTGAGAGTGATGCAGAAGCTTCAGATGGTCCAAAACATGGCGGCCAGGCTATTAACAGGGGTGAAAAGATTTCACCATATTTTCCCCACCTTGGCTGCCTTACACTGGCTACCTATCTGCATCTGCATTGGTTTCAATGCAGAAGCATTGAAATAAAGCCCTTAATGGTTTAGGCCCTCGATACCTGGCAGAGCACCATCTTCTACCCAGTTCTACCTGTATCACCCGCTCCAGTCAGACTGGGCGACTGAGGGGCCTAACGCCAAGAGATGCCTGGTGGGAATAAACTAGAAATCGGGCCTTCTTGGCAGTGGCCCCTCGTCCTTGGAACAACTTACCTGTAGAGATCCACGTGGCTCCCTTGCTGAGGGCCTTCAAGACTAACCTGAAGACATGGCTATATAGGCAGGCCTTTCCTACACTAGTCCATCTCCCCTTTTCTTTTCTTTTCTCTCCTTTTTTCATTCTTTTTTCCTTTCTCATCTTAGATTAATCTGGATTTTATCTTAGTTTATTTTTATATTATATGTAAACCACCCAGAGTAGACATGATCTAGATGGGCGGTATATAAATCTAATTAAGATTATATTTATGATAAATTTATAAATAAATAAAGGTTGTGGATAGGAGGAGTATTACCCATTGGCTCTGAGGTGCATCAGGGCCTTTGGCTCTTGGATCTTTCATTATGCAGTAGGGGACTCTGGTGAAGATGAGGCAAGGGCCAGTTGCTCAGAAGAATGGTTAATTGTTGTCTCCTAGGCAAGGGACACAGTGCGACCACCATCCTCTCTCAGAATTTGTGATTTGGAAAGGATTCCAGACTCCCAAATTTTGATAAGAATTTCTGATTCCCAATTATTTAACAAATGGGAGGGGAACACCACCACCCCCATTATGTTGCTCAAATGAAGACAGATTAGTTCATCCAGAAGTTGGTTTTATGTGGAAGGGTCATGATTTTTGTTCAGTAAGTAAACAAATTCTGAGGCCAGAATTTTTCAGTTTTGGATCAAGCCATAGAAGGTGAATAAAAACAAAATGATATCCCACAATCCTGATATGTGGTCCTGTCCTATGATCAGAATACACAATGAGAGGAATTTGTATGTTTCCCCTCCAGATACATACGTCTTTCAAAGTTTGGACTTAAGAACCTGCAAACATTATCTAGACATCACCTACTTGTTTTAACTTTGCTTATCTTCACTTGATTTTATCTGCCTCAGCTTGATTATACCAAATGTTTCCAGGTTTCTCTGTAAGCCTCTGGCATCCCTAGGGCTTTAAAGGGAAGCTAGTAGCAGCTTGTTCCCAGTATTTTAGTTTGTTCCAATGAGCTTATTGAAAGTGATGGATCAATGAGGGTCATACCAACTAACTGAAAATTTCTTGAAATAATAAAGCAGTCCAAAGTCTTAGCTGTTCATAAAAATATTGGTTAGAATCCTACTGGTGTGCATGTGAGGTTTCTATAACTCACTGCAGGTAAATGCAGTTAATTGACAAGGCTTCATGTTGGGTCTTTATAAGGGGCTTTGTCATACACCTAACTGGGCAACCAAGATGCTCTTGTTTAAGCATCCTTCAGTCTTGAGAGACTATGGTAACGTGCTCTGAATGGAGATCTTGGAACAGCATCTAGTGTGGCTGAGAAGGCCAATTCGAGAGTGACAATTCATTCCACAATGAAGACAAATACAATCTGTCCCCTGTCCAGCTCCCTGATTTGGCTGGTTTCGGGACTGCCTCTTTGGTTCGGCCTGCTGGACAAGGGTCACTTCAAAATGCTAGAGGCCAAGATGCAGTGCCTGCCTCCGGGCTGAACACTCAGATTTCAAGGTTTCCCATCTGTTGAGGTCCATTCCTAAGGTCTTTAGATCCCACTTGCAGATATCCTTGTATCACAGCTGTGGTCTCCCTCTGGGGTGATTTCCCTGCACTGATTCTCCATACAGGAGATCTTTTGGAATCCGACCATCAGCAATTCTCACGACATGCCTAGCCAATGTAGCCGTTGCTGTTTCAGTAATGTATAATGAATAGTTTTTATCCCAGAGCTATAATTGCACTTAATAATGAGCTTAAAGACCACCAGTAGTGAATAGTTAGTTGGACTGTGTTACTTGGCCTGCGGTGTAGATGTTTGTATTTTTAGTGGGGACTTTTAGTGGGTGGGGAGTGTTGGGGGATTTTTTAGTGGGTGGGGAGTGTTTGGGGAATTTTATGTGTGTGCATGTGTCTGGTCTCTGGGTGTCTGTGAATTTCATTGTATGGGTATACTGTGTATATACTTACAATGACAATAAATTAATAAAAGTACATATGCTAAAAATTCCAGCTCATTCTACTCTATATGGAACTTTGTCCTGCCAGGTGATACCAAAAATATGTTGGTATGCACAAAGGGTCCAGGACTTACTGCAGTACAGGAGTGTACTCAGGACACAGGCTTTATAGACCTGGATCTTGGTATATGCCATCAACTTGACAAGATGCTCTTAGAACCTTGTCAATTAGCTAGAATTAGCCATGGCAAGTTACACAAACCATATATGGATACCAATAGGATTGTGGCAAGTGAAAACAAGCAAAATATTATTAGTAAATAATATTATTCTGTGTGTCAATCCCTGCTTGGCCATGGAAACTTACTGGGAGAGTGGACTTTGTAAAAACACTCCTTAAATATCTCACATACTGTGAAGGCCCTACTAGAATTACTATAAGTCAGTGCAAGAAGATACAGGTGTAGTTTATCACCATGAAGTTCTCATTAATTCCAACCAAAGGAATATAACTTTCTCATAACTTTCATCACTCATCCATTCAAGAACACATCTCTGTTCTTTGTGTTATGTCCTTTGATGGATTTTGACAATCAAAGTTTCAGAACTTGTTAAAAAAACACCCTGCCAATTGCCTTGTGTTTGGGTGAGAAGTAGTTCACTGATGAAAAAAGAAGTCAGGTTTTGGAATTTTCCCTTGCTTTATGTCTCTTTGTGAATGGGAGCAAGCCCAAGAGGCAATCCTGTAGACCATAGTCACTGCTGAGATGACACTGGTGTCATCAATATTCAGGTTACCTTTTGCTATGTAAAGTTGGGCATCCTTTTTCCTGCTGTCCATGCAAGCATGATATTTTGCAGTAATATCAGGTCACTTCCTGAAATTGATACAGAAACACAATATCCCATACAGTGGTGCCTCGCATTACAACGTTAATTCGTTCCAGAGAAATCGCTGCAGAACGAAAACGTCGTAAGGCGAAAATAAAAAAACCATTGAAAAGCATTAAAGCCTGGTTAATGCGTTCCAATCGGCTAAGAACTCACCGTCCAGTGAAGATCCTCCATAGGGGTGGCCATTTTCAGGTGCCTGTGCAGCAAAAAATGGCTCCTAAACACAGTGGGGAGCCATTTTGAGCACCCAGTAGCCATTTTGAAAACCTGACGATCAGCTGTTTTGATCATCGGGAAGCGAAAATCGGTTCCCAAAACAGGAACTGATCATCCCGCAGCAAAATTCCCCCATTCAAAACATCAATTTGTGATTGCAAAAACCTCATTGTAATGCAGATTTGTCGTTAAACGGAGCGCCTGTCTTGCGAGGCACCACTGTATTCCTAAACTGAAGGTTTTTGAAGAATTCAATTATAAACTAATTTAGCCTGTATGCAATGTAGTAAAAAGAAGATAAAACAGCAACATGTACCAACAGAAAGTCAGATGGCTTCTCACAAGCCTTCACCTCCTGAGTAAGAGCACACAACAGATGGAGAGAAGCGACTGAAAATGAAACACACATTGCCCTTAATTTTTCTGAATGAAACCTATTTTCAGAAGACCCTAATCTGCAGAGGATCCTTAGTTGGAGGCAGGCCATAAGGCATGGGTCTTGCAAGGAAGAAAGGAATAATATAAAAGAAACAACTATATAAACATGATCTTGTTCCTTGTCACCACACATTGCTATACAATAAACTGCCGTCTGCTTAGAAGTGTAGTTTTGTTCAGCACATCTGTAGATATTGATATGGAATGTCTTGAAATGGCAGGGCTCATGGAGAATAAACAATGGATGGTTGAACAGAGTAGAATCCCATTGAAATTGTGAGGAAAGCTTGAATAGTTCTAAGGGCTCCATGAAAAAAAGTTATATTGCATTGGGGAGGGACATCTGAGCATCCAAAATTAATTCTTAGATTCAGAATATTAGATGATATGTATCTGAGCATTCAGATAACAAATTCCACAGGCTGTAATGCATATGTCACATGCCAGAAAATGGAGCTCATAGAAACTTCTAAAAATGGGGGACCGTGGAAGGCAGTGGATATATACAACCTTTTTGGCACTGTTCCAATTTTTAAAAGTGCCTAAAAAGTATGTCTAAAGTATGTTATTTGTGAACTTATATATGTGTGCAAAATAGTGAGATATTGTCAGGATGGGGGCAGCATCAAATTCATTTGCCTTGCTAATTTGCTAAATCTCCATCTAAGTCATGCTGCAAGCTGCTGACTGATTTATCCACAAATCTGCTCCCAGCTAATGAACGTATTGCCACCAAATTAGAAATAAGCCCCTTGATCACTCAGATTTAATTATTTCCTGCTGTGCCCTTTCTGTTGCTTGGAATTGGCCTTGTCTGAAACATTTGGTTTATCGGCAATCTCACTTTCCATTCTGTCCCCATTTATTAACAGAGTTTTCCTCTTCTTGCAAAAGATTTAGGCTTAATACACGAACAACTCCAGTGCTATACATAGTTACCTATATGTTAAAGTTACCTACAGTCATTATTATCTTAGTACTGCAGAGCTGGAAGGAACCCAAGCTAGTTTCAGTCAAGGAGTGGGAATTGAACTCTCAATCTTTGGTTCCACAGCCAGATGCTTAAGCCATTGAGCTACCCAACAGTCCTAATCTTCTAATAATGATGAATGAATGAATGAATGAATGAATGAATGAATGAATGAATGAATGAATGAATGAATGAATGGATGGATGGATGGATGGATGAATGGATGGATGAATGAATGAATGAATGAATGAATGCACATGTTTCCCATCTGTACCTTAACAGTTCCCAAACAAATTAATCAGTTCATATGCTATTGGACAGAATTTAGATGTAGGTGAATGTGCTAATCAGATTTGGTGATTATATCCATGGTGAATAGTATATACAATAGTATATAAAGGCAAATCAAAGTACATATTTCTAATTAACATGCACAATTCCATTCAGGGATCAAATATTGCAGTGGTAGGAATCTAAACAGGAGAAATAAGGTCTATGGATCATGATTCTCTTCTAAACAAGGAATGGGTGCTTCAGAGTGCTGGCTTGGAGTGGCAAAATTAGCTGTTTGATCCTTGGAGATTGCCCTCAGCTGATGTAGTGTGATCTTCAGTGCTATGTAGTAAATCAAATTTTGCTGTGTGGTGCCAGTGTTGTGGGCTATTGAAGCAAGAATGGAGAATGAGGGAATACAGACTGGCAAAAATATTCACAAGTACTGCCAAAAACTCCTCAATAGTTTGCTCCTTCTGCTACTGTTATGTGCCGTCAAGTCGTCTCTGACTTATGACAACCCTATGAATCAAAATGTCCTGTCTTCAACAACTCTGCCCAGTTCTTGTACATTCAAGTCTGTGGTTTCCTTTAGGGAGTCAACCCATCTCATATTTGGTCTTCCTCTTTTCCTGCTGCCCTCAACTTTTCCTACTATTATTTTCTTTTCCAGTAAATCTTGGCTTCTCATGAAGTATGACACCTTCCAATTCATCATTTTTGCTCCCAGAGATAGTTCAGGCCTGATATGCTCCAGCACACACCTGTTCATCTTTCTGGTAGTCTAGCAAAATTCTCCTCCTGCACCATATTTCAACCAAATCATTTTATTTTCCTGTCAGTTTGCTTTACTGTCCAACTTTCACATTCATACGTAGTAATTGGGGATACAAGAGTGTGGATGATCTTGGTCTTGATCTTCAGTGACACATCCTTACACTTGATGATTTCTTCTAATTCCTTCACTGCTGCCTTTCCAAGTCTCAGTCTTCTGATTTCTTGGTTCCATTTGGATTGATAATTGAGCCAATGAAGTCTTCAACAATGTCAGTTTCTTCATTGTCAACATTAAAGTTGTGTAGTTTTTCTACAATGATTTCTATCTTCTTAATGTTAAACTGTGGTGCCTCCTCTCCCAGTATTTCATCAATTAGCTGCAATTAACAGCAACATGTTATTAAAAAACCTTAAACAAATGTCCCTAGGACTCTAGCCTGCATTTTGGGCAGAATGTAATTCTTAGCACCTTGCCAAAAAGGAAGCAAAGAAGGAAGGAAGTAATCTTCTTTCCATATTCAAACATATTATTTTTTTTGAGCTGAAGGTAACAAATATTAGTATGATGAGACTTGAGAATGACAGTATAATAGATTCCAAGCTGACAATACATGAAATGATATTAAAGACAGATATTTGCAGAGTTCTGATGTATTTGCTGAAAGATAAAATGGCCTTCATAATCTTGCCATCATCTGCAGGACACATAAGACTAGTTCAGAATCTAAACTGTGAAGTTCAAGATGAGAACAAAAGGATACCTCAAAAAATATTATTTGAAAGCATCCAAAAATGTCTGTGATTGTTCTTTGCGAAGCTGACTAGTGGTAGAAATGTGGTCTTTGTAACCAAAGCAAGAACAGCAGGAGTAGCAGAGCATGAAATGTTAGGTTGAAAAATAAACTGATTAAAATTAAATGTTAGAAACCATAAAATTAACTCAATTACAGTTAACTTGTCAAATCAGTGTAATTAATGTGCCATGTAAAAATCAACTCATTTGAAATGTGGTGTTAGAGGATAGCCTTACAAGTGATGTGGCCCACAAGTGGCGTGGGCCACAACAAAAACAATTAAGTGGGTTCTAGAACATATCAGACATGAACTCTTATTGAAAGCTAAACTTACTAAAGGAAACAATTGCATTTTGGCCACTTACTACTGCTGCTGTGGCGAGGGAGAGAGAAAGGGAGGGTCTGCTGCCAAAGCTGTTTGTCCCTTTGGAAAGCTTGGCTGCTTCTGTCCCTTTAAGAATGCTCCAGCTGTTCCCTGGGAGGCAAAGAGAAGCAGCATTTAGGAAAAAAGAAGCACAGGGAGAAAGAAAATGCTGCTAGAGAATGGAAGGAGATAAAAAAAAAACCTTCTAGGCTTGCAAGGAAGGGAGCCATTCAATTCTTTGTGGTTAGCTCCCAGGTAAAATGTAGATAAGGAGAACAGCCTACATTAGGTAGTATTTTAAGTAACTGCTACAGGTCTGGAAAGAAAGGGTCAAAATGGGGGAGGAAAAACAAGGAATGAAAATGGAAAAGAGGAAAGATTATTTCCTATTAAAATTCAACCTCCTTGGGTTTTGTTCTTTCCTGTTCTCAGAAAAAAAAAGCTAGAAGATTTTCCCTGTCATATTACTATTAAGCAGCCACAACTCACTCTCTCTCTCTCTCTCTCTCTCTCTCTCTCTCTCTCTCTCACACACACACACACACACACACACACACACACACACACACACACACACAACCTAAGGGATCATGCAGATGGTGGCGGTGGGTGGCTGTGGCAGGCGCAGCTGCTGCACTCCAGGAGTTTACACCACTTGCCATGATTAAT
Organism: Pogona vitticeps; assembly: GCF_051106095.1. Classification (NCBI taxonomy): domain Eukaryota; kingdom Metazoa; phylum Chordata; class Lepidosauria; order Squamata; family Agamidae; genus Pogona; species Pogona vitticeps. The sequence continues at coordinate 49,854,936 of NC_135784.1, read as the reverse complement.
TGATTGCAGTCTCCAGGCACCCCACACTGGGCTTGTTTACTGCTTTTTCAAGAGCACCCCCAAGAAGGATGCAAGAACTGACAAGAATGAAGCTGGGGGGCAAGATGGTGCACAGCGGGGGAAGAAGCAGAAGCTACACCTCTCCTTTGCCAGGCACAGCACGAGGAGCCACAGTGTTATGTGCAGCTTTTATGGCACATGCTTTTGCAGGGCTCCTTCCTTCTCCTTTCACCTTACTGGGGACCCCAAATCAATAACACCACTGGGGCTCGGAAAGCTGCTTGAGACTGAGGGATGATGGAGCTGTGAGAGCCAATAATCAGGTGAATGAGGAAGGGACAGAGGCTCCTCACCAGAGAGACCACACACACAGAGAGACACATACACAGAGGGAAGGGATGCTTGTGAAAGAGGGATGTTTCTGCATGCATGCGTGCATGTGTGCATACACACACACACACAAGAGGGGGTGGAGAGGAACACAATTTACTGTACTTCAGGACAAGACGGGGGTGCTAAGGGTGGGCGCCCCCACAGTAGGTGGTTTGGGAAACTCTCTCTCTTTTGGGGGGGGGGTGACTCTTGCCGCCAAGAGTGGGGTTTGCAGTCTGGGGATCCATCTGGACCTGACACTATGGAAACCCAGGTGGTGTCGGGGGTCCGCACCGCCTTTTTTCACCTTCGGCAGATAGCGCAGCTGCAACCCTATCTCGATGTTGGGGTGCTCACTACCTTGGTGCATGCACTCATAATCTCAAGGTTAGACCACTGCAATGCGCTCTACGTGGAGCTACCTTTGAGGCTGACGCGGAAACTCCAAGTGGTGCAGAATGCAGCAGCCAGACTTCTTAGTGGAGTGAGAAAATTCCAACATATCAAACCCACTCTGGCCACACTACATTGGCTGCCCATTCGGTTCTGCATTAACTTCAAAGTCTTGATGCTTACGTATAAAGCCCTAAACAGTTTAGGGCCTCGATAGTTGACGGAACGCCTACTTCCACCAAGAACTACCTGTATCACTCGATCGAGTCAGGAGGTGAGGCTGAGGAGCCTGACGCCAAGGGAGGCCCGAAAGGAAAAAACAAGAAACCGGGCCTTCTCGGTGGTGGCTCCTCGCCTCTGGAACAACTTAATTCCAGAGATTCGTGAAGCCCCGTCGCTGGGCATTTTTAAGACCCATCTAAAAACGTGGATGTTTAAGCAGGCCTTCCCTCATGATAACACTTAATCTTTCTTTCTTTATCTGTTCTTCGCTATTTTTGCCATCTTGAAGAATTTGCTTATTGTTTATTTTTTATTGTTCATTGTTTATTGTTTAATATCTATTTTTGTATATCTTTCTTTTTTGTTATATGTATGTGTTATTGTATTTTTGCCTGTTTGGAAGCCGCCTAGAGTGGTCATATTGACCAGACAGGTGGGGTATAAATAAATAAATAAATAAATAAATAAATAAATAAATAAATAAATAAATAAATAAATAAATAAATACTTTGACAGAAGCATTCATATATGCATATATGATTCAAAATACCTTAATTTGACATCTGGATTGAAATAAACAATCCTCTGGTGAAAGAATATTTTAACTCACTTTTGATCAAAATAACTCAATTCTCTTTCAAAACAATGTGGTCTTCCATGTGTGTCATGTAGCCACCTTTTTAAAAATCAATTTAAAACATGCCAAACCCTATTCAAGTATGCTTTTTTTTCCCTAGTGTAACTGGGCTTTACATTACAGAAAAACTGGACTTTTTCTGCTATTTTACCACCATAACATGTGGTTGTTCTCCATGTGCTCAACTGGCAGTAACACAATGGCTGCAAAATTAAAGTTAACATCACAGAATAAACAGACACATATTTATTAGGAGACCCCATATATACCATTTACTAGGTTATTCACTAGTGACACACCTAAATTAGTCACGCAGGGAAGACACTGTGTACAACATAGTGAGAGCACAACATAACCCGATGATTACAAGAAAACGAAGTCTTGAAGACAGGGAGATCTAGTGTCTCCCTGAAAATGTGGATTCAAATTTCCAGGTGGCATTCTGTACAAACTGTATTTTTTTCACGCAACCAGCAGAGCAATCCAAGGAAAGAATGCTAGACATTAACTGTAAACATCATACCAGTTCAGCTCCACATTAGATAAGATCTCTATGTAGTCACATTTGGCTCCTGGAATTGACGACCAACCAACAACTTCTGTATTTGAAATTCAGATCTTGTAAAGTTTTTCTTTGATATAAGGTAATTGCTACACCTACATGAGTTTCCCATTAGTTTTGCTGTCCAAATCCAGGTTTCATTTTATATGGAATTGCGTGACAACTCTAATTGCATCATTCTGATTTTAAGTCCTTAGGACTGTCAGACTAGTTTAACAATCTTTCACCAAGCATTTCGTCAATTCCATGTTGAAGTCAGCATGACTCTTTGATCTTGTAATTCTGGGAAGCTTTTTTTGAACTTTGCTCCATTCTTAGTTTCATACTGCCTATTCCTCATCCTAAATGTATTAATGAGCAGCTATTACCACTTCTATCCTTAGTCTTCAATTCAGACAATTTTCTCCCCTCTGCTGTGTTAACACCTCTAATGTATTAATGGAGTGCAATCATACTGTCTTTCAACCCCTTATTAGACTAAAGAGACACAGTTCTTTTAGTCTCTTCTCTGATTTTTTATTCTGTCAATCTTTGCAGTTGGTCTTAATTTCAGCAGCCTCAAGACTGGCTCGTAGGTTTTCAGATTCCCACATTGGGAACTCAGTGCTCAAAGGAGCTATCTTCGTTCAGTATTAAACCTGACATCAGCCCTATTTAGGTGCTATCAAAAATAACTTACCTAGAAGCATGAGCTGGGGGGGGGGCATTGCACTGACTACCTCCACCTCGACATCATGCATATATTCATCTCAGAATGTAATGCACTCCTCTGTAGGGAAGAGGCCTTTGTACATATTGCTCTATGTGCAGAGACTTCCATACATCCCATCATTGACTCCAGACAGAGATTTATCATCTGCACAGTTTCAGGTGATCCCGATAAGGAAAAAAATAAATATACAGGAAGTATCATAAGTCATAGTGACTCACTCTGTATTCCCAGATGATGTCACTGAGCAACTTCATGTAGATATCAAAAAAGTATACGGAATAAAGGGAACCCACAGATTGCATGCCATGAGGCAGAACAAAAATCCACTTTTGTTTCTCAAAACACCCCTGCAAGCAGGAAGAGAACCATATTGGGATGTCTTCATTATTCAGTTCACAGAACAGACATTACATGGCACCTAGTGAGTGTATCAACAGTCTGGGGGACCTTGTCCATCTTTCTGTAACGGTCATATGTTAGGGTGGTTTATTTCAGGATAAACCCATTCCTGAAGCAAGATTTAAATGGGTCTAGATAATCTCCCTCCGCCAAAAGCAGCTGGAGTTCATCCTTCCTCACTTTCTCCCATACATTGTTATAATAAACAGGTAATAGAATTAGCAATAATAGACAACAATTGAGTTAGTTAGGATAAGTAAGGGGCAGGTGGATTCTTTGCTAAGGAAGAAGGATTATTTTTCTCTCAGACACCTGACCTCCGCAAGAAAAGGGTCCAAAGGGCAGAGTGCTCCATGCATAAAAGAAATTGTATGCAGGTGTTTGAATGAATAAGTCACCAGAGCTGGAACTGATAAACAACAAAGAGCCAAGAAGCATCAGAAGAAAACAACTGTAGAAGATGTGAGCTAGAAATGATGAGAAAGCAACATCAGGTGGAGGATCCTGAAGCAGCAAGAATGTATGAAAGAAGGACTCTAGACCTTATTTGGAGGAACACCCACAGAAACATCAAGGAATGCCCATCTCCCCAGTGTCCCTTTGAGCCTAGCAGCAGTAGATAATTTAAGTATGGATGCAAATGTGTGTGAGAGAGAAAAATTGTGTGTATTGTGTGGAGTATTGTGTTGATGAGATTTACTGAGTACTTAAACTTAATCTAAATAGCATTAGAAATCTGAATGGTCTCTGTAGTATTGTTTATCTGATGTACCCCCCTCATAGCAGCTCTATAGTGAGGCCTGTAGTGCAAGTGATTAAACTGCAGTACTGCAGTCAAACCTCTGCCCATGACCTAAGTTCAATTCTAACAGGTTCAGATAGACATCTCAAAGTGATTCAGCCTTCCAACCTCCTGAGGTTGGTAAAATGAATACCCATTTTTGCCTGTGCATGGGAGTGTTCCTTGCCTAATTATGTTGTAAACTGCCTAGAGAGTGCTCTAGCACTATGGCATGGTATATAGGACAAAGTGAAAGAAAGAAAGAAAGAAAGAAAGAAAGAAAGAAAGAAAGAAAGAAAGAAAGAAAGAAAGAAAGAAAGAAAGAAAGAAAGAAAGAAAGAAAGAAAGAAAGAAAGAGTTTAAGGAATTTATAACAATATCCCCCCAAAAGGAGAATTTAGCGACTGAGCCACAGTTATTATAAGCTCCCAGGCCCAAGGCTTGTTTCTGAAGAACTCTGGATTATGACTCTGGATGTGAATTCTTATTGGAGGGCAATGGAATTATCAGGTGATTATTTTGGCTGGGAGAGGGCAGTCATGAACATGGTAGGTGGGATCTCATCTCCCTTCTCCCACAAAGTTCTTTGTCCATACCTTAAGGTCATATTATTCCTATTCAAACTGTGCGAAAGGCTAGAAGAACACTAGGGACTTGGGAGACAGGTAAATCCTACTATCACATCTTTTCCATCCAAACTTCCATGTGAGAAATGTAAGAGTCTGAAGTGCAGCTTGAAGTTCATTCATCCAAATCCTAGGTTCCCAACCTTTGTTACTCGGATGTTTTTGAACTGCAACTCCCAGAAACCCCAGCCAGCACAGTTGGTGGTGAAGGCTTCTGGGAGTTGCAGTCCACAACTCCTGAGTAAGCTAAGGTTGAGAACCAGTGATCCAAATCTATTTACAGCATGCTCCTGAGTGGGAACCCTGCCTCCTGATTACTGAAGTCTGTAAATGCACCCAGCATTCCTCACACAAAGATCTGAGGAAATTTGATATTAGGAGGTGATGGGAGGGGAGGTTTAACGTGTCCCATGCCCCAATTATCCTTTTAACTCTCTACATGCCTTCAGTGCTGACACCTGAATACAACTGTTAAGGGGTACTGATCCCACAAAACCAGAGTAGAGAGAGCTGAAGAAATCAGAGTAGAAGTGTTTCAGTGATGGTGTCCAATTCATCACAAGGAAATTTGGAGAGGGTGGGAAAGAGATAAAAGTGTTCCATTATGAAGGACATGTTCTCTGCAATTCTGTAATATTTTGCTGTGGTTTCCCACTTTTTCCTTTCAAATACTGTAATAAAGTCCCTTTGTGGTGCTTGTGATTTGTCCATTTACACACTCAAGTCATCACTTGATGTGTCATGCACTGAGGGCTGAACACACATATGTGAAATGGCTCACGGATGGAATCCTTTGCACAGACGGGATGGCAGCAATAACATGTTGTTCAAGATTTTGATTGCATGAGGTGTGTTTTTAAGTGCATTTTCACACTGCATTTTATGCAAAAATTAGAATGCTTTCTTGAAATGCACAAAACTGTCAGTCTATCATATATTTCATTTCTGTGAATTCTGTAATCTTACCTTCCCAAATGCAATGCAAAAAGTCACTTAAAAATGAGAATATTAAGAATGGGACTCTTTCCCCCTATTAAGATGAACTCTATTTTTCTATCCTATGCAATGAGGTAGTTACTCTAGCACAAGTCGGTTAATGGCTGCCCAGGGAAACATAAACTCTTGCAATGAACCATTCCCTGTCAAAATGAGACTTGACCTGCATATTTTTGCAATATCTAGATATATTAAGTAGTCAGCTCAGGTTGTTCCTTGACCAATTGTTCACCCCTATCAATTGCATTAGCATTTAACCTGTCACTTTAAATTACCAAGGTAACAAAGGTTGAGGGGGGTTACAATAGATTCAATTGCATGCAAAAGGGAGAAAGAATAATCTTAAATTATCCACCAAAGGGAATGTAAGGTAAGGGGCTTATATACTGACATGCATCTCTTCATCTTCTAGAAATGTCATCATTACTTTTATATCACCTCCACACTTACCATAAATAGCACAGGTGAACATATGAGGCTGGAGGAAGTATTGGCAACATGAGAAAAAATGCTCGTATGATTTTCTTTGCTTTCTTTGCTAATTTACTCATTGTCATAGTATGTTTTCTGTTCAGCGCTATAGAGGTTGCTTTTGAGAACAAATATAAAGTAACCCAGAACATATCTTAGTGCCACCCATTACAGATGGCTTCACTATATTCATTCTTCTTAAACATGTCTTTCTAAGCTGTGCTGTAGAAGGAAGTGTTTTGTGAAAAGTGAACACTTCACCTAGTCTGCTATATATCTCAATCCACCTCCACACATCCATATACACTCTGTGTCTGTCAGCTAGGGACCACCAAGAAGCCATAAGAAGCCTTCCAGAAGCTGGGCACTAGCAGTGTTCTCTGAAACATTACCGAACATTTAAACTGAACTAATTATATATCAGTGGGATGCAGTGGCACAGTGAGACATGGTGGCAATGCAGGTTAAACCACAGAAGCATCTGTGCTGCAAGGTTAGGAGACCAGCAGTAATAAGATTGAATCCACACAACGGAGTGAGCTCCCATCGCTTCTCCCAGCTCCTGCCAACCTAGCAGTTCAAAAGCATGTAAAAATGCGAGTAGATAAATAGGTAACACCTTGATGGAAAAGTAACAGCATTCCGTGTCTAGTTGTGCTGGCCACGTGACCATGGAAGATTGTCTTCGGACAAACGCTGGCTCTATGGCTTGGAAACAGGGATGAGCACCGTGCCCTAGAGTTGGACACGACTGGATTAAATGTCAAGAGGAACCTTTGCCTTTAATTATCTACCATACTTTGTAACAGCATCCACATCCAGATATTTCCCCTCCCCCACTATTTCTTTCCAGGTCACTTCTTTAATTTGTTCTTTCTATCACTGTTTGTGCAACAAAACACCCAACTCATACCTTTTGTATGTCTGTGCCTTACTCCCTGGTTCCCAGAAGCTATGTTTTATTGTTTCTCAGCTCTTCAAGCCTTTTTACCTAATGATTCGTGTGCAACCCCCAGATGGTCCTAGGGCAGAAATAATATATCTTTAGTCATGAATCGGGGGGGGGGGGAATGAGACATTTTCTGCTGATTATGCTCTCTCCCCACCCCCAGCCAAAACTTTGTAAAAGTCATGCTGCCTTGGGATAGATGGAGGGGAGAGGGCAGTTTGCTTCTCTCCAGGAATGGATGAGACTAAGATACATAGTCTCACCAGAACGGTCTCCTTTGTGGGTTGGAGGGTTTAAATACATTCCATGCCACAAGACAGGGCTCTTTTAATATTGCACTCAGTGTTGAGCATGGGCACCAAGCATTGGAAGCAGTAGGCCATTGCACTGAGTGTGGCCCAGGATCAGCCATTCTCAACCTTTTTTTTTTTTTTTTTTTTTTGGCCATGGCCTTTTTAGGAACTCTTCTCGGGTTCCAGGGCCCCTGTCAAGCAAGGATACAAGACAAACAGATGAACAGAAAACCCTTTATTCACATTTTTCAATCTGTGCCCCCTTTCAAATGTACCATGCCCCCACAAGGGGCCATATGACCCATACTGAGAATGGCTGGGAACTCTCTGGACTACACACAGACCTGTCAGGTCCATTCTTAGTGGGTCCTCCATTTCCCCACCCCTCCACTTTGGAGTTCATTTGGTTTTTGACACCAAATGTCTGGCAAATACAATGGAGCCCTGCTTCTAGCATTTTGCCCTCCTTGGGCAGCCAGCATTCGACTGTTGTTGAACAGTTGCTAATACTGCTTCAGTGTGTTTGTGGAGGAACCACAGTACACAAGGATGGGAAATATAATCTTCCCTTTGCCCACTAGCAATCTGAGTGCAAATTTACTCTGGATTTCAATTTGTGTTATAAAAATGACCACTATTCATGCTCTTTTGGAACATTGTTCGGGTTAGAATAAGTGGTTGATCAGTCCAAGATGCCAAAAAATAAAAAAAAAGAGAGAGAGAGAGAAAATACTTTCATTAATAGTTCTTCAGCAGTGCAAAGATTTTCACTTAATAAACACCCTCTTTTCAGAGGAAATGTTTCTCAACATCAGGCAATTCCCAAGAAGTATTTCTAGGAGTGTAGGTGTCATGATGGAAATCTTCCCCGTGACAAGAACCATTCAGAGCTCATTGATGTAACACATAATACTGCTGCTGCTGAGCAGAGATAGATTGCTCTAAAGTTGCATGTCAGGCTTTATTAAAAAGTGCAACTGGAATTGTCAAACAACTTCACACCCAACAGGCATCTTTCTTGCCCAGTTTTTAAAGTCACTTTAGATAGAGCTGGGTAAGGAACGTAATGTTAATAGAATTTTTATTTTCTTTGCACTCTCAGGATCGTGCTGTAGCTCCTTTTAATGCTATACAGGCATAGAACAGCACTATATCTGGCATTTCTTTGGACATAACACTTGCTCACAGGGACAGCTGAGCTGAAACATTGCTATTGGGAAGGCTCTAAATGCACAATAAACAGCTGTTATGTTATACAATCAGGTATCACGCTTGTAGCACAGAGTGTATGATCAGAGTACCACTGTTTTTGTTATTTAGCTGTTCTGTCTAATCTCTTACAGCCTGCTGAGGACTCGTTCAGCCCATATGTCTGCTCTAAGGCATGCCAGCCCAGGTATACTTTAATTTCTTTACACTTACAAAATGACCACCCCCATACCCATCCCCGTTTTAGATGTCACACTTTGTTTGACAACTCTAAGTTCTTTATTTGATTGCCTAAAATTCTTGGCTTGCCAAAAAAAAAAATCCACTTTTGCCAAAGCTTTTGAGAAAATGAAAGCAACCAGGGGACTTTTAAGAGAAATACACATAGATTAAAAACATCCCATTCTCATTCTGTGCCATTTGGATGATTAATGCACTTCTGGAAGAATCCCTAAGGTTTTCTTCCTGATACTTTAACTACAAACACACACACAAACAGACACAAAGGTGGTGAGGTAATGAAAAGTTTGATCCTGAAATGGCACCTGCCAGCTTGTAGATAATTTGAATTATTGCTGTGGAAAGCAGTTTATGGCTACCAAATATGACTTCAAGCAAGAACATGTTGGGAAATCTGGAAGACAAATGTGGCTATCCTTTCTGCTAAAGGCAAGAACTGGGCAAAACATCCTAATAGTAGTAAGTCATTTCAGTAAACCTCTTTAACTAATTTGTAACAAAACAGTGCCATCTAGTATCCCACAAAATAAAAATCCCTCATATGAACCAATCCCCAGGGGCTGTGGTGATAAAACGGATGTACTGAAAAACAAAATCTTTACCCTGGCAAGAGTCATTCAGGCTTTTTTTTTTTTTTTTGACATAATGTATAATATTGCTTCTCTTGAGCAAAGACAGATTGCTCCAAAGCTATATGTCACGCTTTATTAAAAAGTGCAATGGGAATTGTCAGACTTCTGAAGTTTAACATGACATCTAAGCCCCCAGAAGGCACTTGCTCTCTCTCAGAAGTTCTTAATCTCTCTCAAGAAATAGAATTAAAAAAAGAGCAAAAGACGGAGTTATTTGTTCCCAGTGCAATTGGGCGATTACCACATCCTGATGAATGTAGAACATGTATTTGGCTGAAGGTAGATGGCACCTTGGTAATATATTGTTTTGTGAACCCACTATTTTAATGGTGGAAAATTCCAGAATTCTCACATGTTGCATTCAGGAGTCAGATGGAGATGCTGGAGTTTTCTCATCTTTTATGATATTGATTTCTATAAAAATAACATGTTGAGTGAAAAATTTAGTTGTTTCATATCACCAAATCCACACCTCCAAAATACAGAGATTTGATTTTTCAAAAAACTTCCAGTTTATGAATGTGGGATATAGTGGTGCCCCTCATTACGACGACCCCACTTGACGATGAAATCGCTATAGCGATTGCAAAACAATGGTTCCAATGGGGCTTTTTCACTGTACGACCACCTGCACCCGCTTTAGAGCACTTTGGAGGCTTTTCCTGCACCGTCCCCCAGGGCTTACCTTGCACCATGGGAGGACTCGCACGGGTCCCTCTGTGCAGCAATCGGCCTTTGCAGGGGTTTGTCCGAAACCATTTTTAAAGTTCCCACCTCTTCATCCAGCCTTCGGCAAGCCTCGGAAGGGAAAGGAAAAAAAAAGAGAGCATTTTCCCCTTCTGAGGCTTGCCGAAAGCTGGAGGAAGAGGCAGGAACTTTAAAAATGGTTTTGGACAAACCTCTGCAAAAGCCGATTGCTGCACAGAGGGACCCGTGCGAGTCCTCCCATGGTGCAAGGTAAGCCCCGGGGGACCCCCAAAGCCAGGGCGCGTGGTTTCAGGGCACCCCCACCAGGGTTCTGATGGCTTCCCCTGCGCCATCACAGCCCTGGTGGGGGTGCCCCGAAATCACCTGCGCCCACTTTAGAGCACTTCGGAAGCTTTTCCTGCACCGTCAGAGGAGTGGTGGGGGACCTCCAAAGCCAGCGATCGCGGCGAGGGGACCCCCCACCTGTCCTCCCATGGTGCTTCCCCAGCTCCCTACCCCTTAAGTGCCTTTAAAAAATTTTTCCCATAGGAACACATTAATTAATTTTCAATGCATTCCTATGGGAATTTTGGTTTCGCAAGACAATGTTTCCGCAAGACAGCGATTTCCGTGGAAGAGATTAACATCGTCTTGTGAGGCACCACTGTATTGTGCTTCTATATTAATGATTTAAAATGCCAGACATTGCTCCACAATAAATGCGCCCATATTACAAGCAGGAAAAAGGATGCTAAGCTTTACATAGGAAATGGTAGCCTGAATGGATGGCAGTAGTCAGAATGGACTACAGCACGGGTCCCCAACCCCCAGTCTGTGGCCCAGTGCTGGTCCGTGGCCTTGGCTTGACTGGACCACAGAGACAGCTCTCCTGACCACCACCCCCACACATCCACCCACAGAGCCTCTTCATGCATGTGCATGAGTGCATGTGCACACCCCGTGCGCACCCCTGCCCCAGAAACTGGCTCTTTTTTCATCAGTCAACCACTTCTCACCCAAACACAAAGCAATTGTCATTGGTGTTTTTCAACAAGGGTTAATGGTTATTTCCTGGCATTTTGAATTGTAGATAGAGAAGCACTATATCTCACATTCATAAACTGAAAGTTTTTTGAAGAATTGAATTACCTGATCCATTTGTACCATAGCAATGTTTAAAACCTGACCCACCTCTTCCATCAAAATCCCCGAAACAATTCCCTTGTGTAATCGTCTCTACCTTTTGCCACGAATGGATATTATTTCTTTCCCAATTGTTCAACCCCAAAGTCTCCTTTGCAAACAGAGTGTCATATTGTGAGGAAAATAAATTCATCCAGAACTATCAGCCTGCTTTCTTGATAGGGAATTTACAAGCATAGTAGTACAAAATGCGTCTTTTCAAGCTCGATTGAACACTGAGAGGCTTGGTGTACTTCCACAGACATGCCGTAATTCAGGGATCCTGCTCACATGAGGTTGGTTGTGACTTTTCACAGCAAGAAGCTAAAATCTCTGCAGCCATCCAGAGACGAACGCTGGCTAAGGTCTCCAAATTAAACTCAAAAAGGACATACTTTTAATTGGATACATTTGCATATTTTATGTTTAATGGCATGAAATATAATCACCAGAGATGTTTTCCAACTTCTAACAAGTTCCTCTGGGACAGATTCTGACATTGTTCACAGTGGTGTAAATTTGATGATTGCAGATGCACATCTACAGAAAGTCAGAATATGTCTCTAACTCTCCAATGTCACAGAGCAATCCCATGATATTTATCTTCTTTCTGTTCTATAAAGAGAAGTCAAGGGTTTTATACAAGTAAGTATATGCTCCCCTTATATATTTGGCATTTTTATGCAGTTGAAGAAGACCGTTAATAGCATTAAGCACACCAGGAATTGAATAATGTATTATTCTGATATATCTGGTGTGTGGGTTTGCATATACACAATTTCATTATGGCTATGAAGAAAAGAGATTGACGCAAGAGGAAATCTTTGAGTTTAGTATTTAATTATGTCCTGCCAATGGGTGCTGGAGGATTACTCTTTAAATAATGCAAGCATGCAATCATTCAGTTAGGAATATACAATGGAAACTTAAATAACAATTTTGAAAAATATTATTTTAACAAGAGCTTAGGAAAGTTCCTCTTTTAAACTGCAATTTCCAGCCAGCATGTCCCCCCCCCCCAACATGGTTGGCAAGTGATAAGAGCGATAGTCACAAGAAATAACTTTCCTGACCACTGCTGCACCAGTAGTCCATTGTTTTGAGATAGGGGATATCCCTAGTTTCCCAGTTCATTATGGCGATAAGCCACTGTACTTGCAGTCAACATGCTTTAATCTTGTTCTGTAACGGACAACGTAACTTCATTCAGCCATTTGAGTACCTGGCTCTCTCAACATACTTACAGGGATTGACTAGCAGGAACTTGTTGTTGCTTTCTTCACAAAATGATTGAAGACTCTGAAGAGGAGAGATTCATGGTCACGTGGGAACTCCCCACATGAGGAAGAAAGCTGAAAAATGAGGACTCTCGCTAAATTGAGGAATGGAACCTAGGTCATCCCCTGCAAGCATGTGGAGAAACATGGATATATTAATCTTTGGATAGAATGTATGTCAGATCCAAGTCCAGATCCTTACTCAGCCCCCCTGTGAGATTCCAGTGTGTCTGTAAAGTGCTCTGAGAGGACCTGGGTTCTGAAAGAACTTTGAGTTACAGACATGTGATCATTTTTGTGCACTTATAAGGATTTTTAAAAGACTATCTTCATAAATTCAGTGGAAAGGTTAATCAGAAATGTCTTTTTAAAAATCAAACATATAATTCAGCAGAACAACAGATAAGGCAAAGTGCATTGAGTTTACGGCTCTGAAAAATCAGGCTTTCTATCCATGTGTATGGCACCATGTTGATAGTGCTGCATTAATATCATCATTCAGGCTACTGCAAAACACCTCAGTGCTTGAATTTCTCACAGCAGAATAATGGAGCTTAGGTTCATGGTTGAAAACAGCTCAAATATTCTAGTAAACACATAATCATAAATATTGTTAGTGTATTGTCAAACAGTGAGCAACAACAATCCTTCCCACTGGTATTTAGAAAATAAAGACACCAGTAATTCTGAAAACAAAGGTTTTCAGAGATTCTTCTGATCCATGATTAAAATAAATTGAACACAATCTATTTGTACTTTATCACATTGTTCAAAATCCCATAGCCATGTTGTGATGTTTACCCACGTGGCCCCTGCCTTCTTCACCATACAAGGAGCTCATGCTATGCCTTCTGACTACTTGAAATGTTTCTTCTTTTCCTCACTGCCACAAGTGGATTTTCTTTTATCCACAGTACCAAGAACTGTAGACAAACACTTGCCTGATTGTTGCCAACAAGTTATTTATTTATTAAGGTGTATTTGAGGGACGTGGTGGCGTTGCGGTTAAACAGAAGAAGCATCTGTGCTGCAAGGTCAGAAGACCAGCCATCGTAAGATCGAATCCACGACACAACTGGACTAAATGTCAAGGGGAACCTTTACCTTTACCTAAGGTTTATTAAAGTTGTTCAGTATCACAGAAGTTCTTTTATTTAATGCTTACAATCATTCAAATGTCAGATAATTTTCTACATAAGCAATCACCACCTATATTTATTGATCTTGAGCAGCTTATCACTATTATATATTTCTTATCTCAATCTCCCTGACTATCTCTCTCTCTCTCTCTCTCTGCAATTTCTATCCACCACTCTCAACAACCAAAAATTCTCCACCATCAACCCCCCATTTTCTCTCTTGCCAAGCCACTTATATCTGGAGAATCCGCCCCTCCACTTCTCCCATAGGCTCATGTAAATGAGGCCCTGAGTGTGATTGACAGGAGTGACGTGGGGCGACCACCACACGTCAACAGTAAAAAAATCTCTTACTACTTCTAGAGGTTTTTAATTGTAGTCAGAAACTACAAAGCATAGTAGGTGCATGAAGTTGCACCTAGGCATGACGCTGATGGGGCTTCATTGATGCCGAGGGCTCAAAGCGTGGAACAGTGAAGGTCATCAAGCCCTGGGGCATCAGAACAGTCCTCTACATACCAGGAGGGACAGGATGATGTGACGGTCATTGTTAAGGCCCAGCTTTGGAGGGCTCAAGCCCTCTTTCAATACCTGGATATATAAAGCTTACACTGATTTTGCTGGGCAGGCTCAGCTGCAGTATGATCAAGCATCCCGCATGCAGAGTGCTATTGAGCCAAATATGTGCTGGGATGAGCCCCAGCCAGGTCTGTGGCTCCAGCACATGACCCCCATTAGGCCAAACACAGGTGAGAGATTCGACAGGACAAGAAGGACGAGAGGCAGGATATTTTTTCCAACATACTGATGTCACCTTTGATTAAATATCAGTTTTGGAAGTTGACAGACTTAGCCCTAAATAGGTAGGTGTTACGGGCTTAAAGTTTGGGACCCATTCGTTTAAGATTGGAGTGGCATCCACTGCAGCAGCCCTAGGTTACAGCCCAGAGGCAATTAAACATTTAGGCCGACGGTCATCCTCAAGTTATAAAAGATATATTAGGACCTTACCTAACATGTACACAGGTGCCTGGCTTATGTCTTTGCAGGTCCCCTGGGGTCCAGAAGATGAAAGAATATAGCAATCACCAGCCATAGCTACATTTACTGGGCGGAGCGCTATGCGGCCACATCCCCGTGGGGGAGCAATATAGGGCTTGGAGCCCAAGTGCACATTATCTAGAAAGGACTGTGTGGTATGCAGTGGTGCCAGCTGTGCAGGATGATGGCATTCGGGCAGTTTCCACCAGACATTCTCGTAGTACACCTTGGAGGGAATGATTTGCCTAAACTGACGGGTAAGGCATTGATCCTGGACTTTCTGCGCTACCTTAAATGGTTGAATGCTAAGTATTCTGTTATGCAGATCATGTGGTCCACAATCATTCCTCGGTTAGCCTAGTGAAGCGCCAGGAATATTGGCAATGTTAACAAGGCCCGGCAGGGCATTAACAGAAAAGTTTGCAGAGGCATCTGGAGTGGCCTTGGATGGGTGATAAGTCACCACAGGATCCAAGTGGAGGCCTGAATTATTCAGAAGTGACACAGGTCCACATTTCTGATTCAGGTTTGGATGTCTTTTTAGAACACATAAAAGGGGGCCTGCTTGTCGAGCTCAAGTGTCTTGGTGGCGGGCATGGGGCATAGCTTCGCTAGCCCCTATGCTGTGGCAGGTAGTGCAGAAAAACAAGTATTTTCAGTGTGTGCAATTTCAGGTAAGCCAGCAGTGCATCTGACCTCCCGCCACTGTGGCAGTGCCTGTGGCAGGAAGATGCGCTGGGCCACTTCTGGACCAACAATCATTGAGTAAAGATGGCTTGAGGATTGGGGGTGTTTATTAGCAGCCAGCTGGGTTTCTGCTTTCTTTAAGCCCATGGAACGTGGGGCCAGGAACTTGCCCATTTGTTGATCAAGGGGTATTTGGATACCCTTGCTATTTACCTATTTCTGCACTACAGAAGGCCCCTTCGTTTTGCCAAAAGATGGCAAAATTTTAATCTGAATGTATATTAATAAAGTGTGGCCCATATTTAACCCATATCACTATCTCATGACTTTATTACAGGGTTGGGAGGGCAAAGCCCCACTGGTTCCATTTATGCCGCCTCAATTTAGAGTAACATTGTAATGTCTACCAGCATTGAACATCGAGATACTATTGGGTTGTTGTTCTGAAAGAATTGGCAAAGGTATAGCATTAATATTACATGAGTAGTTCCCCCTCCCCAAATTCTAATATATTCAATAGAGTCCATACTTAATTACTAACACATATTATCTTGAATTCAATGTTAAATTTGATTTATAGCTTGCCTCTGCATATTCAGAAATTTGTATTTTTCATGCATTGCAACCAGCTACCCTAAATAAAGTTTCTCAGTGGCAGTAACTCAGAAAAAAATTGATGTTACTACCTGAAGATCTTTCTTTTTGTACTGCCTACAAGAAGAATCAGGGTTGTACATTTAAAGGGATGAGCACAGTGAAGACTTTCATGTTTGTTTCATTTTAGGTTCTTTCAGTGGGTGCCTCTTCCATTTTCATCTCTTTTGTATACTGGTCTTTACATTAAATAAAAAAAGAGACTGGATCTTTCAGGTTCTTTCATTTTGTACTTTCCCATTTCTTGTTCTATCTAGGACTCATACAAAAGCTGAGAGAATTCTTAAAAACTACTTCAAAAAGGGGGGAGGGCAAGACAGGCAGCAGAGAATCAGTTCAAACAGCTTAAAAACCCTTATAAACTACTCAAAAAAAAAAAACAGAGAGGAAAGGCAACAGAGAAGAATCAATATACTCCAAAAGCAGGCAACACTACACGAGAAAGAAAAATTATCATAATCTCTACCATCAAAATATACATCTTTAACAGAATAAATACACAATAAAATAATCACATAAACTTTTTAAAAAATAGTTGAAGGAAAAGCCCTCCCCAGCAAAACAAAACAAAACAAATATACACCACTCCCTCTCCCCACAACCAAGTAAAGCAGGCAGAAAGGTGTATATATAGAAATCAAAGGCAGCCCCTGTAGCATTCAGCCCTGTCTTCACCCGTCCGTCACAGCTGAGCAGTGGAAAAGGAGCCAATGAGTGAGCGGAAGGTGGTGCTAAAGGGGGAGGGGCTGGGATATAAAGGGGTGTGTGTGGAGTATGAGAGTCAGTTTTGGAGAGATCTGTGAGTCTGTGAGAGAGTGAGCCAGAAAGTCAGTGAGAGTAGGGTTCTGTGTGTCAGTGAGTTCAGTGAGTGAGAGAAATTGATTAGCAACTTGTGATTTATGTATTATATACAGTGGGGTCTTGACTTAAAAACGGCTTGAGTTAAGAACATTTTGACTTAAGAACCACTCTCATAGGAAAATATTGACTTGACTTACATACTTAGATTTGAGTTAAGAACTGAAAAAAAAACACGTGGGAGGCAGGGAAAGTGCAAAATTTGAACTTTCAGTTAACTGTTGGCCAGTGAAAAGGGTGCCTGTCTGCTTCCTCACTCCCCCCAGCGTTTAGAGAGTGGATTGGGAGACAGTCTTCGGACTGCCTGGTACTGGACTGCCTGGACTGTATTTTCCCTGCCTTCCCTGAACCTTTCTTGACCTAAGAAAAAAAGAAACAAAATATCCCCCTCTAGTGGTTGAAGGCGGAATAGCAACTTCCCATTAGTTTCTATGGATGGAAAAGAGCAGATACGGATCAAATGGTTTTCAATGCATTCCTATGGGAAATGCAGATTTGACCTGAGAACTTTTTGACTTGAGAACCGCCTTCCAATACGGATTAAGTTCTCAAGTCAAGACCCCACTATATTACTGTTCAAATAAACAAGTTTACGTTTCAAAGCAACACATGTCTCAGTAAATAATTGGTACTGAATTGATATTGGTGGCAGCAACTAAAGAAGAAGAGTGAGCACCTCCTGAAGGCCTGAGATAATAGAGGCTTCAGCGCGCTCACAACAGCCCCAACCAAAACAACTAGAATGTGAGGAGAATTCTCTCCAGCCCACAACTTGATGTCATTGTCTTCTCTTCTGACTCTAGCAGCCAGACAACCCGGCACAGTACAATACAGAGAGCATCAGGAGCTAGAACACAAATTCCCACAATAATAATTAAAGTAAAGCACCCCCCCCTCACTGGATTCCAACCAACCCATGCCCTTCCACAGCTTCAACATTCCTCCTCCCCTGTTCCTAGACATTGATGGGCTGCTGACTGCAGCCCTTACAATTCTCTTAGGTAAAAAAAAATGTTCCCATGCAGTTTCTTGGGCAACTTCACAGATAAAGGGTGAAAGAAGGTATAATGAAAAGAAACACAAAAGAATACAAAACTTACCCCTCTTTCATTTCAACACACTGTGTTTAAGAAACTGTTTTTCAAAAATCAAGAAAAGAACACAAAAACAACAAAAAAGAGCCTCTTCCATGTTTTTTTAGAAATCTGTTTACATTTAAGTCTCACCCCCTTACATTTGTGTCTAGTAATGTAGAGCAATGTACAGACAGCATGAATGAAGCTGTAGTGTGCATATGGGTAAAAAAATATGTAAAAGAAGGAAGTAATTTTTCACAAAGATGCTTTTTCTCAGTGATCTAATAAGATAGATCTCATCTGGGCATACGCAAAAGTTTCATTTGATTCATGTCTTTGTAAAAAATTTACAAAGTTCTTCATAAATTTTACAGAACAAAAATATTGTATTTAAAAACGTGGAGAGAAAAAAAAATGAAACGGAGAATCAACCATTCTGGCTTTGAATCCTAGTACTGTATA
The DNA here is from genome assembly GCF_051106095.1 of Pogona vitticeps. NCBI lineage: Eukaryota > Metazoa > Chordata > Lepidosauria > Squamata > Agamidae > Pogona > Pogona vitticeps. The sequence goes on along the minus strand of NC_135784.1, from coordinate 49,836,379 downwards.
TTTAACCAGGTTTGGGTGCAGTTATGGTCTTCAGCTCTTTTTTCTAATAGATTTCTCATTTATAGCAGTTACAGAGTAGGTGTAACAAGATCCTTTTTATGCTAGAGACTACTGTACATACAAAATTTTGTCAGTGGTTAATAAAAACTTATCACATTGAGAAATTTGCTTCATAACTTAATTTAGGGTCAGTTGTGAGTAAGGTAGGCCCATGTGAATCAGTGGAACTTACAGAGGAATTGACTCACCAAACCCCCACTGATTCAATTAGTCTCCTCTACTGTGACTTACTGTGCTCAGCAATAGGATTTTATCCAATATTAGCACAAAAGTCTAGTTACCTGAAAAAGCAAACTCCATTTCTAGCAGGTCTTGCACATAGCAGTTTGTTATACCATTAAATCTACTCGCCAAATACATGATGCGCCTTCAACTACAAATGGCCCCAAGTGGAGTTATTTTGGGAAAGTAACATTTCATCATTATAAGGTAACAATCATTTGAATTGTTCTGAGAATAGCTTCTTATTGATGGCCACTCAACTGGAAAAACTCACCAATCCTACTGAGGCTTTTATTGCTAGCTGCTGCTTGGGCATTTACCGCAGCAGTATACTATAACTGTTACGATCCCATGCTGCTGTGAGTATGAAAACATTTGGACATGTTTGTTCTACAGCTCCGAGTTATAACTAGAGACTTACAGAAGTTATTGTGAGTTATAAGTTATTGAGAAAACAATACAAATGTAGAAGAATGTAACACTTTTGTTAGACCACTAAAAAAACAAACAATTAATGCAATGGTTTTCACAGCCAGGATCTAATGGTTGTTGTGGGTTTTTCGGGCTCTTTGGCCATGTTCTGAAGGTTATTCTTCCTAACATTTTGCCAGTCTCTGTGGCCAGCATCTTCAGAGGACAGGAGTAGTAATATTTACACTGCAGTTGCTGTAAATAAAATAGAATACCAGTATTTATGTTCCAGCAGTTGTAACCACTTCCATGTTTTGAGCTCACTAGATAACTGACTGAAAAGCTCCGTGAGTTAGGCATCTAGTTACAGAGCCAAGAGGTTGAGAGTTCAATTTCCTTCTGTGCCTCCTGGAAATAAAAACAGTCTGTGTAGCCCTAGGCAACCACTCAGTCCCAGAGTGCCACCAGAACAAGGGGATGGCAAGTCACTTCTGAGTATTCTCCACCTAAAAACACCCTGGAAAGAGTTGTTATAAGTTGTAATTGACTTGATGGCACTTAATAAGACAGCTGTCATTCGTTTAGTCGTTTAGTCGTGTCCGACTCTTCGTGACCCCATGGACCAGAGCACGCCAGGCCCTCCTATCTTCCACTGCCTCCCGAAGTTGGGTTAAATTCATGTTGGTTGCTTCAGTGACACTGTCCAGCCATCTCATCCTCTGCCGTCCCCTTCTCCTCTTGCCTTCACACTTTCCCAACATTAAGGTCTTTTCCAGGGAGTCCTCTCTTCTCATGAGATGGCCAAAGTATTGGAGCCTCAGCTTCAGGATCTGTCTTTCTACTGAGCACTCGGGGTTTATTTCCTTCAGAATGGATAGGTTTGTTTTCCTTGCAGTCCAGGGAACTCTCAAGAGCCTCCTCCAGCACCACAATTCAAAGGCATCAAAGACAGCTGTAGGTATCATTAATTCAGTAGCTCACTTTCTGACCTGTTAAAAGGAAGTACAACCAGTTTTTGATTCAAAT